>NC_136812.1:26744962-26972462 GCF_951216825.1 Electrona antarctica
TGTGTCTCTGTGCCTCATTAATTTATTCATTCATTCATTCTTATCTCCGTGGTCTTCATTCTAATCTCTGTATTTCTCTCCCCTTCCTCTCAACATTTCCTGTTGCTCTCCCACCTACTCTCCTCCTTTGCTCCCGCATTCTCTCCTTCCTGCATGTATCTCTTTTCTTTATCCATCTCTACCCCCTCCTCCTTCCATGATACTGTACATCCATCCACCTGTAGATCCTCCCCTTCCTCTATACTCTCATTCTTTAATCTGTTCTCTCTCTCCCAAGGAAGCCCTATTTCATACTTACAACAGTGTCATTCAAAATGACAGAAAATAGCCACTCTATACAGTATGTTCACAATGGTTCGTGACACCTGAATAAGGTGGAGAGCTGAGCCACCCAGCAGAGAGAGCAGGGGAGAGGAGAGGAGAAGAGAGCTGAGCCACCCAGCAGAGAGAGCAGGGTAGAGGAGAGGAGAGGAGAAGAGAGCTGAGCCGCCCAGCAGAGAGAGCAGGGGAGAGGAGAGGAGAGGAGAAGAGAGCTGAGCCACCCAGCAGAGAGAGCAGGGGAGAAGAGAGGAGAGGAGAAGAGAGCTGAGCCACCGAGCAGAGAGAGCAGGGGAGAGGAGAGGAGAAGAGAGCTGAGCCACCCAGCAGAGAGAGCAGGGGAGAGGAGAGGAGAAGAAAGCTGAGCCACCCAGCAGAAAGAGCAGGGGAGAGGAGAGGAGAGGAGAAGAGAGCTGAGCCACCCAGCAGAAAGAGCAGGGGAGAGGAGAGGAGAAGAGAGCTGAGCCACCCAGCAGAGAGAGCAGGGGAGAGGAGAGGAGAGGAGAGCTGAGCCACCCAGCAGAGAGAGCAGGGGAGAGGAGAGGAGAGGAGAGCTGAGCCACCCAGCAGAGAGAGCAGGGGAGAGGAGAGGAGAGGAGAAGAGAGCTGAGCCACCCATCAGAGAGAGCAGGGGAGAGGAGAGGAGAAGAGCGCTGAGCCACCCAGCAGAGAGAGCAGGGGAGAGGAGAGGAGAGGAGAGGAGAAGAGAGCTGAGCCACCCAGCAGAGAGAGGAGAGGAGAGGAGAGGAGAGGAGAGGAGAGGAGAGGAGAGGAGAGGAGAGGAGAGGAGAGGAGAGGAGAGGAGAGGAGAGGAGAGCCACCCAGCAGAAAGAGCAGGGGAGAGGAGAGGAGAAGAGAGCTGAGCCACCCAGCAGAGAGAGGAGAGGAGAGGAGAGGAGAGGAGAGGAGAGGAGAGGAGAGGAGAGGAGAGGAGAGGAGAGGAGAGGAGAGGAGAGGAGAGGAGAGGAGAGGAGAGGAGAGGAGAGGAGAGGAGAGCCACCCAGCAGAGAGGAGAGGAGAGGAGAGGAGAAGAGAGCTGAGCCACCCAGCAGAAAGAGCAGGGGAGAGGAGATGAGAAGAGAGCTAAGGAGAAGAGTAAATAGGGGAGGAGGGAGGGGAGAAAATAGAGAAGGGAGTGGTTAGGAGAGGAGAAGAGGGAAGGAGGGGAGCAGTGTGGAGGAGAAGAGAGGAGAGGGGAGAAAAAAACAAAGAACAGAGGTTCAAGAGGGCAAACGAGTGGAGAAAGAAGACTCCAAACATTTGGAATAGAGGAATGGATCAAAGTATCAGTGAAAGAGAGAGCGGGGGGGATAGAGGGGATCCCAGGAGGGGGTTGTACTGTACGGTATGATGGGGGCGTTTGGGGGGATTTGTGAGCATAGTTATTATAGCATCACACCATGAAGAGACCTCTGGGAGCTATCCCGCAGAAACACACACATCACACCTCAGGATTTGGTTACAATTGTGTGTGTGTGTGTGTGTGTGTGTGTGTGTGTGTGTGTGTGTGTGTGTGTGTGTGTGTGTGTGTGTGTGTGTGTGTGTGTGTGTGTGTGTGTGTGTGTGTGTGTGTGTGTGTGTGTGTGGTTGTGCTTGTGCGTGTACTGTACAGTGTAAAATTCACTGTGCTGTAGTATCTGCATGCCTTTCTCTTCTGACTACACGACTACATTCCTTCACACATGCGTCACATTATCTAGCAGAGGATCCCTCTGCCTCCAGTCCACACATGCTGAAATGGATTCCCTTCTCTGGGGGTCCACACCATGGGCATTAAACAACACTTTACTACTACTGGCATTCACAGGGAATGCAGTTCTGGGGTGCCAGACCATACACAGTAAAAATATCAGTGTTACTTTATCAATTTGTTACTCTGAGATTGTACACCAGATGGTCCATTTGGTAACATTTGTTACCAAATGGACACCGAGTTAAATGAACACTGAGTACTTTACCGTGCGGTTGCCAAATAGCTGTGGATGTTTAGAAGACGACTTCTCATCCAACAGTAACTGTTTGTTCTACAAGTGAAGGTCAGTCATTCAGTCAGTAGGAACCAGTGAGGTGGAATGAAGTGGAGAAACGATTGAACCCAGTGAGCCACACGTTGGGGTTGAGGGAGAGAGACAAACAGAGAGCAGGGGAGATAGCAACGGAGAGAGGAGGGGAGAGAGAGAAAAGACAGGGGAGAGAGTGGGAGAAGGGAAGAGAAAGACAGAGTGCAACGGAGAGAGATGGAGAGAGAGACAAAGAGAGGACAGGGAGAAAGAGAGAGTAGGGGGAAGGGACCCAGCAGTGGAGAGAGAGGGGGGGGGGGGAGAGGTGAAACCGCAATTTTTATATGTCGTCTGGTTTTAATTTAGAAAGAACCATCATTCACCAGTTCACTGAGGTGGCACACCAGATGAGTGTGGTTATGTGTGTGTGTGGTTATGTGTGTGTGTGTGTGTGTGTGTGTGTGTGTGTGTGTGTGTGTGTGTGTGTGTGTGTGTGTGTGTGTGTGTGTGTGTGTGTGTGTGTGTGTGTGTGTGTGTGTGTGTGTGTGTGTGTGTGTGTGTGTGTGTGTGTCTGTGCGTGCGTGCGAATATGAGTGTGTGTGCGTTTTTCCTTCAGTGTTAAAACTACTGCTTCTCTTTTATGTTTGATCGCATATCACTGTTTAGTCTCATGTCCATTTAATACCAGGCTACTGGGGATGTTGCTGATATGTAAATGCTGTTGTTTTATGTGCTGCTATGCTTCTGTACACTTAACATTTGTCACATGTAAGTAAAATCACAGTCGGTTTGTATTTTTTGATGGTTTCTTTCTATTTCTCTTGTTTGCCTGCAGTGTCTTCAACCATGCAAGGAATTGTGGGAAACCAGAAAGGTGCCGCTTTCAAAGTCCTGTGAGGTGAGACCAAGGAATGAGAGAGAGACAGAGAGAGAGAGAGAGAGAGAGAGAGAGAGAGAGAGGACAGAATGCGTGTCTGCCGGCATGTGTGTGTGTGTGTGTGTGTGTGTGTGTGTGTGTGTGTGTGTGTGTGTGTGTGTGTGTGTGTGTGTGTGTGTGTGTGTGTGTGTGTGTGTGTGTGTGTGTGTGTGTGTGTGTGTGTGTGTGTGTGTGTGTGTGTGTGTGTGTGTGTGTGTGTGTGTGTGTGTGTGTGTGTGTGTGTGTGTGTGTGTGTGTGTGTGGCCCCAAATGATTATTTTCAGAGCCGGTCCCTGTGGTTTTCAAACAGACCAGTTTTTCATCACAATAGCTGTAGTGAAAAGCCTGTTACTGACTGTAGTGGCTGACAGGCTGGCTGGGGGACTGACTGGCTGACAATTAAAATAAAGCCTGTGTTTACTGTACACTCAGTAGAGATGCACGCACGCACGCACGCACGCACGCAGGCACGCACGCACGCACGCACGCACGCACACACACACACACATACGCACGCACGCACGCACACACCGAGGATATAAAGAGGGAAGAGAAAGAGAGAGTGCAAAAAAGAGCAAGAGAAACAGAAAGACATAGCTCATGAGACAAGTCTCTGGGGTCAGTATAAATTATCTAGAGGAAACTGGCCTGGTATGTATATGTGTGTCTTTTACTTATGATTTCATTTATGTGTCAGCTGTGATAATACTTATTCTGTTCCCTGCCCTCTTTCTCTCCTTCTTATTTCATTTCATTCACCTCTTCAGAAGCAGACAGAGTGTGTGACCAGTAGGGATTTCTTGGCCTCCCTGAGGTCCTCACGCCAGGGGGACTGCCCTCCGCCCCAGCGAGCCACCGGCTTCGCTGCGGCCTGTGTAGAGAGCTGCTCATCGGACCAGCATTGTCCCGCCCCCAGGAAGTGCTGCTCCAATGGCTGTGGACACACTTGTCAAGCCCCAGCCAATCTCTACAAAGGTAAACGTCACTTCCCTGATCATCAATATGGACATGTACCTGTCACCACACCCCCGGAATGCGCTGTAAAACCATTTCAGTCAGTACAACTCAAGAATGGATGGAATATATATTTATTGAATATAAGATGAGCAATATATTTATTATGGTTTGGCGATGTATTGGATCTGCTTTTTAGGTACTCAGATCAAGCGCATCAGTCCCGACCATAGGGACTCTGAATCCCCCGTACCTAAACAGTAGATCCAAAACGACAGGTGGTAGCTGGGGTGGAGGTGGGTGAGCAGCAGGTTTGTATACAGCAGCACGCTGATACGCAGCAGCAAGGAAGGAAGCAGGAGGAGAAATGCAAACCTCTGGTTAAAGTAGCCGGTATGAAGATGGAGTGAGTGTGTGATTGGCTGAGTGAATCATGTGAATGAGAGCGTGATGCTGAGGCCAGCAACTGCACTGAGGTTCCCTGACTGAACTTGCTCTGCGCATGTCTATGACAGGCACATGCTCATTTGAATTCTATGTAGGAGTTTTCTTTTTAATTCTGCAATTATGAAGCATCGTTATTTTGCAATGTTGTGCAACCATTAAAAACGGTTACCAACATATTTTGTGAACAACCAAAAACTTTAACACAAGAACATTTATAACTCAAATTCTTCTTCCCTGCCACGTTTATGTAGCTTCTCTCTCTCTCTCTCTCTCTCTCTCTGTCTAAATCACTCACTCACTCTCTCTCTTACACACACGTGTACAGACATATCTAGTTGCAATTTCACGTTGAATGCAACTTACTAGGAGCCAAACTACCTAACCGTTATGTGCAGAACAGACCTCCCGGGGATAGTTTAATAGTTTAATTAAGGACCATACCGGCGGTCTGGCACGTTTAGCCCATTGACTTTACGCCGACCATTTTCCAAAGTATACTGTAACTTGTTTGATTTTTGAGGAAGCCACTGGATTCCATTCATTTCAGTGCAGTAAGAAAATCAACTTGCAGGGATTTGAAACTCACATGAGACGGGTAAATCAAACAGACAGAATTTCATTGTGTTATTTTTTGCCAGAGTTACGCTATCATTGTATTTAAATTCATCTTAAAGTGGCGATTTATTTGAAAAGACTATCCAAAAATAGTCACTGGAGACTTTAATCTACGAATAAATTGACCGCACAAAGATCTTTAGCCAAAATTCACTTTTTATTATAAACGGAAGTTTGTTAATGTTTTAAGGACTGTGGAGATAATATACTATCATATGCTAAATCTAACAGACTAACTAAAACACAACACCTAGAAGCTGTGCTGTCCTACACCCAACCAGATGAAAGTGGTCCTGACCTTTAGAGCCTTTTAAAGTGAAATAAAATAAAGCACCATGGTTAAAAAGCAACAAACCGCCTTTAAAACAGAAAACAGGTGGACATTTCGTCAGGAAGGCCCATCCTCTGGTCTGCTCATGGTAATCCGGCCATTAGACTTTGATATCTAATTTCCATCAACCGCGGAGGGGAAAACAACATGAACAGCCCTCCAACTCATAATTCCTAGTCAGAAACTGAGTTTCCTCAAAACTCCAACTTCTCCAAGATGTACTGTAGCATTGTGACATGACAGACACAAGAATAAACAAGAAATAACAATGTGTTTTTATACTTTCAATTTTCTTTTTATGCAAAGTCAGAAACTTCCCAGTTCCCAAAGGCAAGAATACACCATCTGTCTTTTAAGCAGTTCTTGTGCTGAAAACTACAGCAAGTGAATACTACTTTTCATCACTTGCATGACTCCCCATTTTTGTGGCAATTCAAATTTTCAGTGGAACATTCAGTTTTCTGCAACAAAAAACAAAGTCAGCCATTGTGGAATTGCGGCTTTCTGTGGAGCCCGGCCAAGCTCCTTTGATGCTGCTTCATGTTTATGTTTGAATAATGAATCGTGATTGACGTCTATAATGTAGAAGCAAGTTCATCATGCAGTATGTATATACAGTAGGCTATCTGCAAACCAGATGGAATCTGGCCACTGACAGCTAATCAGTAGTGATAATAATGAGGAATAATGAAGAATAAAACAATGAATGTATTTGTGTTCTAGTATATGTCATAGAATAGATTGTAAGCCCACAAACACACCAAAGTATACCCATCTGTGTCTCTTCCAACTTCCATGTCCCTTCACATTGTAGAAAAATATACAAAACACAAAATTGCTAAAGCTTGTGTTTCTATGCTTCTGCAGGCGTCCCTCTGAAGCCACGCAGAGAGATGACCTTCCAGGAGGACCCAGAGGGTCATGTGAAGGTGACGTGGGTGTCAAAGTTCAACGTGAGCGTGGAGCCTGTGGTTTACCTGCTGCAGTCCCGCTGGAACACAGGGATACACCCCAGTGAAGACCACGCCTCCCCGTGGACCACCGTTTCCATGGTAGAGTAATTAGCTAATTACCAGCATCCTTCAGCCTGATGTGTCTTTGTTAGTCAGTGTGTCTAACTACCAGCATCCTTCAGCCTGATGTGTCTTTGTTTAATCAGGGTGCGGATGGCAGGAAATGCCTGGTGATTAAATCGATAGTGAAACTCATGAAAAACTGAAACTTGTTGTTGAAAATCTATGCATGTAGAACACTTTTTCCCCAGCCAATATCTTTTACCGACATTGTTCTTGTGAAACACTTTTGTACTTAAATGAGTAAGATTTCTATTTCCATTTGGCCAGTTGAGGCATACTGTAGATTACCACATTTTTGATTGATTGATTGAATAGTTTATTAGACAGTATGTATAAACAGCGTAACAACAGAGTACAGTCAAACACTCAGTCCAAAAGGGATAGCACCAAAAAAAGGCACTAGCACTAGTCGACATTGCCACTGGCAGTCATCCTGTATAGTGTGGCTTCCCCCTTCCTGATTTGTGCATCTTTAACAAACTGCACACATATATAGGCCTAATAGGTAAACACTTGGCAAATATAGGCAAACATTTGCTTAGAATAGCCGAGCCGAACAAGCTCACAATGCATCATTGCGTGTTGAGCTTCTAGATGGGCTATTTTTGGCAAAGAGAGAAAAAAGGAGAGGGTCGGGTATAGAACCTTGGAGGACCACGGTCAATAGAGTATAGGGTTTAAGTGGTTAAATGGGCTCAGGACACGAGACATGGTTTACTTTTTGGCTCATGACTTATTTATACATGCAGTGCATTGTTCTTCTCTGATCTCTCTTCGAAACTGATGGATTTCTGTCATGTGTTGACATCATTGGTACTGTTGTTAATTGTAGTAAATAATGGATTCTCTCACGGAAAGGGATATGTTGTTCGTTTTTCTAGAATATTGAGGAACAGCAGGAGGCTGAGGGGATGCGAAGGGCCCTGTGGAGAAGCTGAAGTCAAACTATTTGTTTTGCAACCGGCGCTAATCACTGGAATTGTGCGTGATGGATATTAAATTATTTTCAGAGAAGTAACTCTCTGAAACTATACAGCAAAGTCAGGAGGGACTTTCACACACGGGTTTTGCTGTGTATCATGAAATAATTCATCATAACATAATGGGTGACCTTAAAATCCCTTTAACCACGGAACAGTGTCACAATATTCCCAACCTCTCATTATCATAACCTCTCTGAGCTCAGCAGTAGTGTCAAATGATGAAGCTACTCCCGCTCTCCCTCATGGAGATGGACACTTTGGTCTTCCAGCTCATCAGTCTGATGCCTAACTGTCTAAACCTCTCCGCCCTTATAGCCAGTCTGCCATCCTACGTGGGTGAAACGTGTGTGTATGTCTGTGTGGCTGCACGCACGCGCGTGTGTGAGGTTAGGTAAATAAGCAGCAGAGCTTAAAAAGGGTCCAGAGACAGCCACAGTCGTTCCACCAGCTGACTCCATACGACTGAACGCTCATTATGGTCTTACATAGATGGCAGTGTGTGTGTGTGTGTGTGTGTGTGTGTGTGTGTGTGTGTGTGTGTGTGTGTGTGTGTGTGTGTGTGTGTGTGTGTGTGTGTGTGTGTGTGTGTGTGTGTGTGTGTGTGTGTGTGTGTGTGTGTGTGTGTGTGTGTGTGTGTGTGTGTGTGTGTGTGTGTGGGTGGGTGGGTGTGTGCGAGGGACAGTATCAAGACTTTAAGGGATTATCTTTGCACTAACAGAGACGGTACATTCCTCATTCATTCATAAGAAACCTTCAACAACAGCTGAGGCATTTACTTTGTGTATGTGTATTTAGGTGGGTTTTTTGTGTGGCCCCCATGAATATTGCACATCAAAACATAGCAGTGCAGTGTCCAAGTTAGACTGGACTGCAAACTGTATACGACAGAATTATTTTCTAGTTCCTGTCCTGAAGAGGTTCCTTGAGTAACTACAAAGATTTGTCAAGATACATGTGTGTGTAATGTCATTAACACCTTAGATATGATTATGTCATTTCCTTGTCCTTTGGCCTTTCCAGCCCAAAAGTTAAACATTTATTTGGGACAGCCTACTTATCACTCCCACCAGATTTCATAAAAGTCCATGTTATGGTCTGCGGGCGGGGTGGAGCAAGAGCCGTCCAATGACACATTTAAGTCACTTCCCTTCTTACTGTGATGTCCTGAATGTCCTATGTTTACTGGTGCTAGATCGCACGAGAGTGTGTTGCTGGGAGAGAGAAAGATCCATAATAAAGTAGATTTTTCTCCTGAAGTGTCTCTCTGAAAAAAGCCATTTTAGTGTCAAAATGTCTGGAGTGTTTGGCTTGTGGCGATTGGGTTCAATATTTTATTTAGTTCAGTGATGGGGTAAAGAAGTTGTGTTCACGTTCACTTCTCCCATTGGATTCTGGTCTCCTAAAATGGCCACCTACTATTCATTGAGAATCCAAGTGGAAAAACACAACATTGACCTTGACCCCTGACCTTTGACCTTTTCAACACAAATAATAATAATTAATTTGTTACACTAGCAACCTGATGCTGCTTAACGATACATGGTTTCACACAGCTGGCAATTCCCAGTTCCAGGTTAGTAACCTGATATAGAAAACTAGCTGTTTTGAAAAGCATGGTTAGAGAGTAGACCATAGTGATCTAGAAATCCAACCCCAACAGTCTCTTTTATTTTTACTTTCCAACTTGGAGGGTTGTCTGTGTGAAATTTCCAAGTCAAAACCAGACAGCGTTTTGTAACATTGAAAAACGCTGTGTCAGCAATTCTGAAGAACTGGCAATGATTGTGTCTTGTTTTTATTGAAAATGAAAAATAAAATCACGATGATAGAATGATTTATTGTTAAAACCAGAGTAACTTATGGCACACTCAAATCATTTTATGGTAATGTTGTCAAATATTTTGGAATTAATTTGTTTCTCGGTCAGCTTTGTACTGGCCGAGTTCTTGACAAGTATCATTTCAGACTGTCCAAACAAAGCTACAGTTAAATTCGGGGGAAAATCAGATTTGATATGGTGAAGACAGAAAATGAAGTCATGTTCGTGACTTCCCTATGAAGTCCTCTTTATATTCTTTATAGTGTGTGTGTGTGTGTGTGTGTGTGTGTGTGTGTGTGTGTGTGTGTGTGTGTTTTGTGTGTGTTTTGTGTGCGTGTGTGCGTACGTGCATTTAGACCCTGTCAGAGCGTGTGGTTCTGTCAGAGCTGAGACCACAGCGCTGGTACCAGTTCAGAGTGGCTGCCATTAACAGCCACGGCAGCAGAGGCTTCACCACGCCTAGCAAACACTACATCTGCAATAGAGGTAAGGTTACACACACACACACACGCACGCATGCACGCACGCACACACTGGGTCACTATGTCTTCCATACACTGCATCTCCATTTATTTGTGTCTGTCTGTCTCTTCCTCTTAGTCCTGGCAGACGGTAATGGTTTCCCCTGCACTGTTTCTCAACCTGTCAGTGTATTTGAGGCTCTGCTGGTCTGTCCCCAGAAACTGAGCATCACCATGATAATGACTAACTGCTCTCCCTTTCCCAGCTCAGGAACACCTTACACCAACCCCCTCTCTGTTCCTCTTTGCTGGTGCATAATGTAAAGAGTAGACACCAAGGGGTTTTAAACTAACATACAGTCCATAAAACACAGTAAGGTGACAGAGCACACATGCACCGCACGCACACACATGCACACGCACACATACTTACATTCTGATACACTTGGTTGGGTGCCAAAGTTGAAACCCTGGTGTGGATGAGTTTATAGTGAGAGAGAGGCCCCTCACAGAGGAAAACACACACAACATACGCACACACATCACACACACGCACAGTTGTACGCACAGTTGCACACACAGTTGCACGCACGCACGCACACACACACACACACACACACACACACACACACACACACACACACACACACACACACACACACACACACACACACACACACACACACACACACACACACACACACACACACACACACACACACACACACACACACACACACACATTTATTTATACATACACGCACCCAGTAGGAGGTCTTTACTCTAATGCTTACCAGACTGAGGTCATACAGATCGTGTGCCAGGATTGGCTAGTGATATGAATCCCCTGCCAGGATTGGCTGGAGTGTGTCTGTATGTGAGTAATGACTCCAGGTTGGACAGAGCATTGGAAAAACTGTTCTTTATCAGTTCAACACTTATGTGAGATTATAGGGAGGCGTCTGAGACAGCATTTTCCACCACTATTAACATAACACCATATGATGGAATTCCTCTTAGACTAATGGTGTTACATCACTGGTTACATTGCAACCTGTTAGGTTACATTGAGACCGTTTCCTGTCACTCCTGGTGCAGGAGAAGCTATAACGGTTCATAAAGATTGTTTATGTTGCCTATCGATATTTTAATATATCAGTAAATATTGGCAAATGGCAATGAGTTATCAATCGCAACTAAATTAGAATGGTATACACATTGTAAACAAACCATGTTTGCTGGAACAGTTTCTTCTCGCCATGTTTCTTTATTTTGGTTTATTTAGCAGTGAATATTGCAATATTACCACTGTCTGTCACAGAGCTTTTAAAATGTTCCAGAACACTACGTGCGTTGGATTGGAAGATGAGATTGTAAATGCTTTGTATAATTTGCTCAATTTGAGTAAAATCAAGGTTTTCTTCAACTTGATTTGGACACCAGAGAATGTGCATACCAGTCTCAGTTCACCTTTTTGGGAGGGTGGCTGGAACAGTTTTTTCTCCTACGAGGGAAAAAAGGCAGAGTTTCATATTTTGGAAATTGGCAGTACTGGAATTTTGATATAATTATTTTTATTATCCACTTGAACCCTAGCATTCTTACTCTGGGGCGAACATTCAGTGAAAATGTGACACATTGTGGGCCTGTAGATCAGCTATTATTGGTGAAAATAATTATTGGTGTAGAAGGTATATAGGAAGTGGTTTAAGGCAAACCCTACTCCAGTACTGTAAAAAAATAATAATAATGTTTTGGGGCACTCAGGTGGTATAGGGGTGAAGTTCCTCTGCACAAATGTGGAGAATGGGGTTTGATTCCTCTACAGTTTTACATCACAATTGGGTGGGAAGCCGGCAGGGGAGGGTGGTCTCTGTCGACGCACTAGCGACTTCTCCAGGTTTTCCAGGCACCTGCTCAGCAGGGAGGAGTGTTCCTCTGCATGCATTATGCCCTGCCGGTGAAACTCATGTCATATCCATGTATATATTGGACTAGACCAACTTGTCCAACTTGAGACCCAATGTTTTTACATTTTGGGGGAAATTCCTTTTTGGGGATATTTCCCTTTTTGTGTGAAAGAAGAAAATATTGTCCTTGTGACCATTACCTCAGGTGAAGAAGTTTAAGTATCTCGGGGTCTTGTTCACGAGTGAGGGGAGGACGGAGAAGGAGATCAGCCGGAGAATCGGAGCGGCAGGGGCGGTATTGCAGTCGCTGTACCGCACTGTTGTGACGAAAAGAGAGTTGTGCCAGAAGGCAAAGCTCTCTATCTACCGAGCAATCTTCGTTCCTACTCTCACCTATGGTCATGAAGTGTGGGTCATGACCCAAAGAATAAGGTCGCGAATACAAGCGGCCGAAATGAGTTTTCTCCGACGGGTGGCTGGTATCTCCCTTAGAGATAGGGTGAGAAGTTCAGTCAAGCGGGAGAGACTCGGAGTAGAGCCGCTGCTCCTTCGCCTGGAAAGGAGCCAGCTTAGGTGGTTCGGGCATCTGGTTAGGATGCCTCTTGGGCGTCTTCCTAGGGAGGTCCTCGATGCAAGTCCCACTGGGAGGAGACCCCGGGGCAGACCAACGCGCAGATGGAGGGATTACATCGACTCACTGGCCTTTGGAATGTCTCGGGATCCCCCAGGAGGAAGTCACTAATGTTGCTCTGGAGAGGGAAGTCTGGAGCCTTCTGGTGGAGCTGTTGCCCCCGCGACCCGACTACGGATAAGCGGTTGAAGATGGATGGTCTGCAACCCCAAAATCGGTTATGAACATGTTTGGGTAAAACAAAAGTGGTGTACACTGTACACCCTCCCCAAGACCAACCATTAGGGGCTGGCACTGATAGGGGCTATACAAACTATGGGGGAATTGGCAACGATTAAAATTGGGACAAAATGAAAAAGCAACAAAAAAAGAACGTACGCGCACACACGCGCGCGCACACACGCACGCACGCACACACACACGTACGCGCACTGGGCGCACACACGCATACACTCTGGAACCCATTTGATCACTGTCAAATGGAGTCTCGTGTTTCCAGTTCATCAGTGTGATTAGTCAGGGGCTCGAGGTCAAGGGTCACCAATCAGGAAGCTGACAGATGAAAGCCACAACTCTTCCACCTTGACCTGCTGCTAATGACAGAGAGAGAAAATGACTTCTTCACTTATTAATGTTGTACATGAAATGTCTACATCAGGAGAACTCTGTTCGCCTTGATGCCTTCATGCCTGCCAGAGAACATCAACACATTAGCTGACAGAGTAGAGGGATGCAGAGAATTGTAGCCAGGTATTGTAGTGTACAAAATAATGATTGGCCACACACACACACACACACACACACACACACACACACACACACACACACACACACACACACACACACACACACACACACACACACACACACACACACACACACACACACACACACACACACACACACACACACACACACACACACACACACTCCTGTTGTCCTAAACACATTGTCTGCCCTTTGATCTCTGAATCGAAGGTCAACACAACACAGCCTGAGGCCTGTGGGAGTGGAGACCTGCTTGGTAGATGTAGTTTTAATCAGATACATTTTTTTTAATCGGACACAGAACCACGTTTTGTAGTTAGTTAATGAGATACAGATCCGCCGTTGAAAGACCGGTGACCTCCAGATTACATCTCAGAAGCAAACAAAGCGCTGTGCCGGGCTGCGGTTGGCGCTGTGGTAGCTACTGAAAAACAGCTCCGATATCCATCACCTTTGATGCTGTAAATCTAATTGGTGACATGGGGCTGAGTGAAGCTCAGAGGAAAATACATACATTAGGCATTGACACTGTTTACATTGGTACAGGTTACAAAAGCCTTGCTGATTGCTGTGATGATAAATTGAGTTGAGCTGTTTATTCCTCTGTGTCTGTAGAGTTTTAAACCACTGTTTAATGTCAATCGCCAGCCTTTTTAATGCTGCTTCATTCTGGACCAATACTCTGTAAATACTCAGCCTTAATGTAACTCTGAGAGTGTACAAGTGGACCCTTACGGGTCTACACTGTGGATTTTACTGTATAGACTCCATCTTATTGTCAGTGTCATTGACAGACAGAATGAAATACTGCAGCTTAATTCCAACCAAAACATGACCGGATGATGATATAGCTGGTGATCATTTCATTCTCCGTCTTCCATCGTTTTCTGTCTGTCTCTCTCATCAGATCCAGCCCCACCAGAGGCGCCACAGAACATCAGACTGACCAACCAAACTGTTGTGTGGCTGGAGTCAGGACCAGGGTCACAGTTTCCAGCAAAGTAATTATTCAATACTTGTTCATTCAGTTCCCATTATACAAGGAAATGTTCTTCTATATCAGACCAAAGAATGTGTTCACATTGAATGTAACACAATATACAATGTGACAATCATCTACTAGGTTGCTGACACAGAAGTGGTGCAACTGTTTCACCACTTTCCATTTAAAGCATTTAATTCAGTACAGTATCTACATCCAACACTGATTTATCGATGTAAATGAAATGACCGAAACAAAGATATTCAAGCATACAAGCAGCCAAAATGTTTTTTTTATTTAATATTTGTTTTTGGCTTTTTGCCTTTATTGATATTTACAAGTGAAGGTAGACAGGAAAGAGGGAGAGAGAAGGGAAGAGACACGCAGCAAAGGTCGTCATGAACGGGACTCGAACACGTGACACGCTGTCAGGCCAGAGCCTATATGTGGCATGCGCCTGGACCACTAGGCCAGCGGGCGTGGCCAAAATGTATGTTTGTTTTTCAGGAGGGTGGCTGGTATCTCCCTTAAGGGATAATGTGAGAAGTTCAGTAATCCGTGAGAGACTCATGATGAGTCAAGTCGCTGCTCCTTTGAATAGAAAGGAGATAGTTAGGTGGTTTGGGCTTATAGTAAGGACGCCTCCTGGCTGCCTCCCCAGGGAGGTTTTCCTCCAGCTGGGAGGAGGCCACGGGGCAGACCGAGGACAAGGTGGAGAGATTATATCTCCATGCTGGCCCGGGAACACCTCAGGATTTCCCAGTCAGAGCTGGCCAATAAAATATCTGGGGTCAACTGCTGGAACTGCTACCTCCACGACCCGACTTCGGATATGCAGTTGAAGCTCATGGAACCTACATACTTAATGATCTCAGCACACTTTCATTCAAAAATATATACATTTCCATGTGTAATGGCACAGCCTAGAGTTTGTACATTTACCAATATTTGTCTCCTACATTAGATAATTACCGGTATCATTTTATTCCTCAATATTGTTAATCGCTTTCATAGGTTACATCGGAAAGTCTCCCACATAGCTTTTTGTCAATGCTATTGCTGTATGTGCAGATTTGTTCGTTTCTGTGTGTGCTCTTCGCTCAGGTGTCTCACTTTTTATACTGTATAAAAACAAGAGATAACTTCAAGAGAACAGGGAGAACAAATTGATCCTCACCATGTTTACTGTATATGAGTGTCCTGACGCGTCTCAAACGTCTAAAGACTTGTGATATTTATCCCTCATGTGTTTCTACTCCTATAGGTCGAGGGGGCTTAAAGTTTCTATGCTTCTGCACTGGGACCCCCCCAGGGACGGAGACCTACCAGTCCATCACTACAGAGTTATATGGATGCCTCAACACACATACACGCGTCACAGAAACACACACACGCTGCACGCGGCACACAAAAGCACACACACACTGCCTTTACACGCACATACAGCTGGACAGGACAAAAAGGAAAGCAACAGCAGAGTAACACAAGGGGTAAGGAAACTTATATTGTCTTTTTTGAGTGGTGCAACCACTCCCTTACGGAGCTATGTGTGTGGGTAGCTGGCTGGGTGGGTGGGTATGAGCATGGCTGCCAGTACAGTACAGTGACAGTACAGTACAGTACAGTACAGTACAGTACAGTACAGTACAGTACAGTACAGTACAGTACAGTACAGTACAGTACAGTACAGTACAGTACAGTACAGTAGAGGGACCCCCACACGGTAACTCTGTCATTTCTCAACCGCTTCGGACACCGGGCGGCTCGCCGGACTGGTACCCTGGGTGCGTTCCTGTGGGTCAGTACAGTGACAGTACAGTACAGTAGAGGGTACAGTATTTTTTTGAGGGATGGAACTTAACACATCTCACCAAATCTCTTCGCAGAAAATGGCTGATCTACAAGTTCAAAACACACGCAATGTGTCGTGAGCTTCTAGATCTGCTATTTCAATATTTGCCCATTATGACATGCCAAGAATAGAGAAGCTAGGGTTCATGTGGTTAAAGTATAGAAAGGACTGCACACTAGCACACTAGCACACTAGCACACTAGCACACTAGCACACTAGCGAAATGGATGATCTATAAGCTCACAACGTGTCCCAACATGCCATGTTGGAGCTTGTAGATGGTGAGCACTGAGCAGCTATGGTGTAAAGGGAAAAAGGACGGGTCTAGTATAGACCCCTGAGGGTCCCCGGTCAACGAAGTACGTAGGGTTCATGTGGTTCATTGTGTGGCATTTAATGAATAACAATGTTAAAGGCCATCTACAAAAAAAAGTAGCATATCATACAATTCAGATGAGTTTATCCATTTTCAAGGACCATCAGAATTATGTCGAAGTAAAAAGCTTGTTTATTCTTACCTCAGATTTCCCAATCCAGTCTATTGAATGTCATAATGATAGGGCAGTGTATACATATTTTTCAGCCATTGTAGTTATACGCCTAATTGTCATATAATTATACGTTGGATGTGACTAAATGCAATTAAACTCCATTTTAAACAAAAGGCATCTCAGAATGTGCTGGCATTCACATTTCATGTTTTGAAAATGCTACTGTCTGGAATTCATGTTACTATAAGCATAAACATCAGTATCACCACTTTTGACGTGTTGCTCCTTGGTTTTTTGTTTTTGCCTCAGATGTAGTCAACACATTATCTGAGGTATTTTTGATTATGAAGTTATTAGGCAGCCATCTGAGGACTAGCACATGTTTCCTGTGTATCCAAAATGTGGTTTTGTCTGAGTTGAGTACATGCTATTAAACCAGATATGATCATTTTTGGAGTCATATGGTGACATGTTGGCTTGGCTCTAGAAAGTTAGGATAACATGCCAGCTTAGCTATGTAGCTTGACTGACAACACAGAGCTATGGCTTCTCTGTGTTAATATATCATGTTTAACTCAAGTCAAAGCAGCTGCAAATGTACTACTGACAACATGCCAGTCACTATATTGGTTAGAGAGCACGGGAACATGAGTATCGGCTGTCACGGTAGTGCAGCATGAGGCCTCTATGTATAATATATGTATGGGCTACCTTGTGTTGAATAAAACATATAGGAGTTTAAATAATGATAGAACGAGCCATTATGTCCATTGTTATTACAGTGGTCACTGAAGGGCAGTTTCTGCATATCTGTAAGACGATATCTACTGTTTTGCATGGTATCATTGCTGCTACAATTCTTTTTAAATCTCCAAAATGGCACAATATGTAAAACAAAGAGTTGCTTTCAGATTGTTTTTAATTAAATTGTATTCTTGGACCTTGGTGTCATAATGACAATTACATAGGACCATGAGATACTTTATTTTAGAGTACATAAGAGAATGAAACATGGAGTTTCTAACGTAGGTAGTCATGCACCAGTAGTGGTATGGTAGGCTTTAGTCATTCTAAACAGTGATGGAGATCACAGACATGGCCTGGTGGAGCCATTTATCTGTAGTCTGGTCTTCTGTTCTGCTTGGCTGGGAGGCATGGAATTTAAATGAGGGCCTTCCCCAAATCCCCCCAAAAGAGTGTTTCCAAGCCTCAGCTGCACCTACTGTAGACTCACAAACAGGCAGTGTACCAACACACACACATGCAGTGTACCAACACACACACATGCAGCGCAACAGGTAGAAAATAGCTATAATGCTGTTCTACTGGAAACTGACAAACATGGTACATCTGGTTGAACGCTAGCAGTGATTTAGATAAAAGCTGAAACAACGGATGGAACAAGAACAACAACAGATGGAACAACAACAAGAACTAATTGAATGATCAAAGAACAGCTTGAAGATATATCAGCTAGTTGATGAAAGTTCATGTCATGGAAGAGATAGCATACATAGCTTTGACTGGATTAGATACAGAGATATGATCTCACGCAGCATCATTACAGGAGTGGTGAACCCCAGAGGTGTTGCCAGACATTCAGACTACAGTATATCCCTTACATTACCACATGAAGCTGTATTCTCTGGATACATACACATACAGATTTCATTGAGAATTCAGTGGGCTAGCTGGAATGAACTGTAATCCTGAAGTTAGAGGGAAAATGTAGATTGAGGAAATATTTAAATAAGGGAAAAGCCTACACAGAGTCTGTCTTTTTGAGTACAAATCACAGTTCCTTTTACATATAATGACCTACTGACCAAAATAGACCCGGATAGACCTCCAAACTCAACTTCAAAGACTTTTTATTTCTGTGTTCTCCACCACTACACTATACACTCTCTCGTGCGCGTGTGCGCACTTGCACGCATACGTACGTACGTGCTGTGCGCACACGCACGGCGCGCACGCACGCAAGCACGCACACACACATGCACACACACACACACACACACACACACACACACACACACACACACACACACACACACACACACACACACACACACACACAGCCATCCATGCCATATGTTTTGTCTATCTAGACGGTAATGGAAATACTTCAACCCCATTTTGTGCACAGGTCACTGGGAAACAGCTTTTAACTAATTCTTTCACAAACACACTTGCACGCATACGCACACACACACGCATGCACGCACGCACACACACACACACACACACACACACACACACACACACACACACACACACACACACACACACACACACACACACACACACACACACACACACACACACACACACACACACACACTTTTCTTATCATGCAAACATCTCTCTGTTGTGACTTGCTGCAGCCCATTCAGATGGACAGATGTGATTGACTCAAGGCCTGTTAATAACCTGTCAATCAAATAGTAGACTAACACAGAACAGCTCCCAGCTGTTACTTATAAAAGTATCATAAGAGTAAAGAGGACAAAGGTGGTGATAACTGGCGTTAATGATGATGTTGCTTTGATTTCCTTTATTTTATTCATTTAGACGGAATTTAGACGGATGTTAGCTTACGTATAGCCTGGAACAGACCTATGCTTTCTATGGCATAGGCAGCTCCCGGCAGAAACTACACGCACCAGCAGCAGCAGATGAGCCTGATTAATTGTGTATGTGTGTGGCTGTGCGTGTGTGTCAATTGAATAAGGCTGCAGACCATCAGTAATTAGCAGATAGAGAGAGACCCGTTGGCGCTACTGCAGGGTTCCCCAATAGGCGGCCCTATTTTTTTTTTAGGGGGTCCCAGATATAAATGGCATTAAATGGGGGTCAGTAGCCTATGCATGTCAAACTGGGCATCCTTTTCAAATGGGGTCTTGCCCTGAAAATGAATTTTCAGGGCAAGACCTCAACCTCGTGCGTGCGGACTCGGCCCCCAGCCTGGTACCCTAGTCAAAATATGGCCCTTGAGGAAAATTAATTGGGGAACCCTGCGCTACTGTATGCCACAATTCAATGGGTTTTTTCTTGATGACAATTGTTTTTGTATTTGATGTATTTATTACCAGTGCCTAAATTGTATTTATAATATGCATGTTCTAATGTGCTGTGTCCAGCCGCAGTGCGAGCTACGCCTAGAGGATCTACTTCCTGCCACTCCCTATTACCTGTCCGTCCAGACGGTGGCCTACTGGGGTCAGAAGAGACTGAAGAGTCCCAAAGCCCACATTCTGTTCACTACTAACACTGATACAGGTAAAGAGTATGCCTTTCACTGCTGTCCGTCACTGCTACGGGTAAACTCACATAAGTCTTAAGAGAATCTGCTTTTTTGATTGATTGAATAGTTTATTGAACATAAATGTAAAAACAGAGTACAGTCAAACACTCCAAAAGGGATAGTACCAAATAATGTCCTTGCAGTCTTATTTCCATTTAGGCTGTATGCAATCAATTCATAGACATAACATGAAGAATAACAAATTCAATATCATCAATAACAACAAAAAAATCTAAATCATTTCAGAACAAAAAAAATATATATATGTACAGAGTGGGGAAAAAGGAAGGGGGAGTGGGATCACCTTTTGAAAGGGGGAGGATCATTTCCTCTCCCTTGGGCCTGCTGAAAGGTTGATTGTCTGTTTTAAATGATGTTGATGCTGCTCTGATCTATATCCATGTTGTAGCTCAACATAAAGGCTAGGCAGAGTCCACGGTTCCTGTCTGTGTAATATGTGCTACACTCCATCGTAGACTTTTTTTTCTGTGTTGGTCATGTGGCTAGTTGTATTGTCTGTAGCCTGCAGGTTTTGCCATATTTAACTCATGTTTAGACAATTTACAATTTAGGCATTTAGCAGACGCTCTTAATCCAGAGCGACTTACATTAAGCAAGAACAAAAAGCATGGCAATACATCACATACATAAAAAGTATTTATCATGAAACATGCGTAAGCTAAGAACGTAACAGTGGAATATCTATTTAATGAAACTATACATATAAACTATATACATAATATACTATACTATGCTATACATATGTACTATGAAGTGCTATGACTACATATAATGCAATGCAATTTAGAGCCAAAGGGACCATTCTAAACTGTAAGTATAGCTGCGGAGATACAGTATGTACGCTAAAAACGTGATGTGAACTGAGTATCTTTTCCTGATTATATCAGAGGGAAAAGTGCCCAGAAATGGTGACCACACACACACAGCATCTACGTAGCAAAGTTTGTTTAGTTGAACATATTCTAGAAGAGGAGTTAAATTAACAGACTTTCAGGTGTGCAGGTGAAGGTTATATTGATGAATGGATGAATCAAATCCCAGACACATTAATCAGCTGTCGGACACATTTTTTAATGTTTCATTAACTAGACAGTATGTCAGTAACACACCAAACTGTACCGCACTTCATTTCCTAACAGAGCCATGAATTATTCAGGTATTGATTTTCCTGTTAGCACTCTGCTGCTGTTCTTGGCACCGTCAGCACGATAAGCCTATCTCACAGAATTTCCCCGCCCCCCTAAATACGCCCCCTTTCGGGGTTAGTGGTGATAGCGTGACGTCACTCCATAGACGCTACATGTTAACAGAGGTTATTTAAGAAGTCTACAACTTTTGTTTTCTCAAGGTAAGGTTTGTTCTATCTGCTCGACCTGATTTACCATCTTGTTTGCTTCATAATAATATTGGTCTGTCACATTTTTACATTAGAAAATGTACTTAGATTCTCCAGAGAAAAAAACGTGTAAATGCCCATGTTAAAGTCACCACTATTTACCGGAAGTGGGCGTGAAAAACGGGCTGTGAGATAGGCCTATTCTGCAGCTGCACTGTTAGAGCACACACCTGTATGCACACACACATGCACACACGCACACATGCACGCACATGCATTCACGCGCATGCATGCATAGGCTATGTAGTGGAAAGTGGCAGTGTTAATGGTGGTCCAGGTAAAACCAATTAACCCTTATTTGGTCAGCCCAGTCCAGAATATAGCCAGCTGCGGTTCCCATTATTGGGTTACTTACATTCCAAAGTTTTATATGGAATGTATTCTTGTGTATTCTATTGTAGCGTGCAGTGTGTGTGTGTGTGTGTGTGTGTGTGTGTGTGTGTGCGTGTGTGCGTGTGTTTGTGTGTGTGTGTGTGTGTGTGTGTGTGTGTGTGTGTGTGTGTGTGTGTGTGTGTGTGTGTGTGTGTGTGTGTGTGTGTGTGTGTGTGTGTGTGTGTGTGTGTGTGTGTGTGTGTGTGTTGCGTTTGTGCGTTTGTTCATGTGTGTAATTAATATCAACTGCTAGTAAATATATTGCTTTTTAATTTGTTAATAATCGGTTAATCATTGCAATCTTTAATAAGCTGTATGGCCAGTTACCAGGAACACGTGTTTCTCTGTGTTTCTCCGCTGAAGCAGCTAAAGCCCATAAGATAAGGGCTCAAATGTCGATGATGCAGTGAGCAAGCTCGCTACCGGCTAGTAGGTACCGCCCCTATAATTTGTGTGTGTTCCTGGAAACACAATAACGCATTCATACATTCTGTTTTATATAATGTATTTTATATGTTTGCTCTGGAGTGTAACATGTTTTCATCATGCTGTCATTTACAAGCAGTCAGAACACCTGCTATATAAAAATGGCACTTACAGGAATATGAAATTGTTATAGAGAGGCACCCACCGTGCTCAGCCCACGCATGTCACTGTGTTCCAGGTGGTTTAAGGGTCATTGCACTAATGATATTGTTTTTTATTTCTTGTTATTCATAAAGACATCAGTGTGGTAGGAACATAGTTTTCAAATAAACGGTCACATCCCATCCCACCTCCATTAAGCTAGCGAGAGGCTCCTTGTAAGCTTTTACAGTATGAGCGTATTTCCATTGTAGTTAGCAGGTTTGGTTTCATTCCAAACAAAGGCCATCAAAACAGTAAAATGCTTATGTCTCTTCTCTTCTCTTCTCTTCTCTTCTCTTCTCTTCTCTTCTCTTCTCTTCTCTTCTCTTCTCTTCTCTTCTCTTCTCTTCTCTTCTCTTCTCTTCTCTTCTCTTCTCTTCTCTTCTCTTCTCTTCCACAGTCCTCCCTGACCAACCTCAACCGGATGCCACCAAAAGAGAAGACTTCTCCAATGAACTGCCATCTTCCCCCGCCCTCTCGTCCTCTCCCTCCCTCTCCTCTTCCTCCAACCTCCACCTCACCCCCGCCCTCTCGTCCTCTCCCTCCCTCTCCTCTTCCTCCAACCTCCACCTCACCCCCGCCCTCTCGTCCTCTCCCTCCCTCTCCTCTTCCTCCAACCTCCACCTCACACCCGCCCTCCCCCACCCTGATCCCGCACCCGACTCCGTTGCGGCCAGCAACCTGCGCCTGGAGGTCGCTGCCCCTCATTATCATGACAGCCAGCTGCAAGTCAAGGTGTTTTGGAAGTGGCTTCATCAAGGTGTGTTGCTATGGAAAACACCTGGATAGTGAACTAACAGGGACACAAGCTGTGTATTGCATGTACAGTACTGGTAGAGAATACCACATAATTCAAATTGATCATGACAGTACATTAACACCTTTTACACACAAATGGGGGAAAAGTAGACAGACAGACAGACAGACAGACAGACAGACAGACAGACAGACAGACAGACAGACAGACAGAGTCCAATGGACATGCACACAGGCAAGTTTCCTCAAGAAGGCAAGAATCAAATTTTCTCTGTACAGTCTGCAAACTCAGCTTTCCCCCGAGTCGAGACTGGATGCTTGGAGGCCAGCCACCTGATTGGCTGGTTGAGCTATAGACAGGAGGTGCTGACTGGCTGTTATCTGACTGAGAGGGAAGAAGAGACAGCAAGTCATATTCAATAACATCAGCGTGGACAAATAATCAACAGCAGCTGTGTGTGTGAGAGCATGCCCCCCCCCCCCCCCCCCCCGTGTGTGTGTGTGTGTGTGTGTGTGTGTGTGTGTGTGTGTGTGTGTGTGTGTGTGTGTGTGTGACAGTCTGTATAATGTGCATGCATACATGCGTGCCTGTGTGCATGCTTGAGTGCATGCATGTGTTTGCCTGTGTACATGTGTGCATGCATACGTACGTGCATTTGTGAATGCATGCGTGTGTGTACGTGTGTGTGTGGGTTGAAGGGTAAAGAGTGGATCTCGTGGCAGATGTGATGAAACAGGAGAGAACAGAAAGTTTGTCTGAGTGAATCTCAGGATGCGTTTCTCTCAGGTTTCACACTATTCTAGACACACACACACAGTCACACACACGCACACGCACTCACACACACACTCACAGGGACACGTAGAGGCACGTGCACACGGATTGTTTCTGATCTATCCCTTGTTGTATTACAGCCAGACAGAGAGACCTTGGCCCATATGTCTTGCGGTGGCGTCCAAATGCCTGTGGTACTAATGTTACCAACACAGAGAGAACAGCCACTCTACAGGTACAAATACTGTGTGTGTGTGTGTGTGTGTGTGTGTGTGTGTGTGTGTGTGTGTGTGTGTGTGTGTGTGTGTGTGTGTGTGTGTGTGTGTGTGTGTGTGTGTGTGTGTGTGTGTGTGTGTGTGTGTGTGTGTGTGTGTGTGTGTGTGTGTATGCACGCGTTCATAGGAGATCAGTTTCCGTCTTCATAACTCTCATATCAGTCTGGAATGCTCTCAACCGTAAAAGTGTCTGTCTGGCCTGTCTTTCTGTCATAACTCTCTCTCCCTCTGCTATCATCATCCCTCTTTCCGTGTATCCATTACTCTCTCTAGCATAGCTCCGCATCAAAACTCTGTTCAACCTTTTTTTATTATCTCGCTTTTCCAGTCTAAAATGCTACGATTATTTATTTATTTTGAAAGATATCGGGGAAAGGTTGGTCATGCTTAATCTGTGTCGAGCATGTAGAAAAAGCTTCTGTGAGAGAAATGCATTACCATGCAGCTTATACCCTCAACTTCTGCATTCTAGACTCAAGTTAATTTTCATCTGTTTCCAAACGCTAAGTCATTCAAACCATTCACAGCGATTCTACATTGACATGTGGCGCTGTGGCTCACATAGACGCAAACGTTGAGCAAGAGTGTCAACAGTGGTGGACAAAATGACCCGCTTCATGCGTGGACGGCGGTGCCTAATGCCAAAAATAAGAAGAAAAGAGTTGGGTAGAGATCACTGTGAAGCTAGAATAAACACAGGAGCAGAACTCAGAAAGGTGATGAGAGCTTTGTGAGCGTGTTGGGTCGAAGGCAGATGCAGAGCTCACATTGTTTCTGCTGGACACGTCCAGGTGTGTGGGGAAGCCAGCGGGAGGGTCGAAAGGTTCTCAAAACATTGCAACCATTACTCATAGTTAAGAACTGGCATTTCAAGACATTTATCATAACCACAGGAACCCTAGAGTAGAGTACGTTTTCTGGGCATAGCATGGTGGACAAAAGATTTGTCAACCGTCAACGAAGTATGTAAAAGAAAATCTATCTATCTATTTTTGGTTCTGGGCAACACCGACATGCAATACACATGAATAGCTAGCTGCTCAGCATCTCCCTCTGTCTCTCTTCCTTCATCTCTGTCATGTCTCTGTGTGCTTCTAGGGAACACATCACACCATCACAGGCCTGCTGTTCTTCATCTCTGTCATGTCTCTGTGTGCTTCTAGGGAACACATCACACCATCACAGGCCTGCTGTTCTCCTGTAAGTACCGGCTGGCCGTGGCCACGGAGGAGGACCAGGATGCTCAGGCTGTAGCCTGGGTTACGACCCCAGCATGTACCTCTGTCAGGGTCAGGGGGGGCAAAGGCCTGCCCTGCAGCACTGAGGGTAATACAAACTCTTCATAGATATACTATATCACACTGTACTGTACACGCACATGCACACACGCACGCACGCACGCACGCACGCACGCACGCACGCACGCACGCACGCACACATGCATGCATGGTTCACACATATGCATGCATCACATGCACACACAGTCTCCATTTTGTACTTAGATTGTTACATTCCATTGATTTACAATAATTCCTTTACCCTAATCTCAACCTATAGAAATATCTGCTTATCATATTAATCTTCTCTTCTGGGAACATTTGGTCCCAGCAAGAACATGCAAGTGTACAAGCACGCACACAATTTATAGTGTCTATCTTTAGCTTTAGCAGTTTGCCAAACCACTGTCTTTATACACAGTGATACACACTTAGCACCAGGTCTGTTTTCAATTCACTTTCCTCTCATTCAGTTCAGCTGAAGTGGATTTCATCATCAGCCTTATGTGTAAAACAAATACTTAAAATTGTCATAGACAACCTATGTAATAAATGAGAAGATTGCTTTATGCTTAACAACGTATATCTGATTAGATTTTAAATGCATTGAACTAAACGTAGGACTGTAAAGTTCACACATGCATTGTGAGGACTAAGTGAAACCTTGCAATAACCTTGTTCATTTTTTGTTTGGTTCAGGGCGCCCTCTGTCAGGCAGAAAGGTGGTACTACGACCGGAACGGCTAACGGCAGATTTCCAGCAAGTCAACGGTTCCCTGGTCACTACATTCCGTTGGAGGTTATCCCAGCATGCACTGGGCCAGCCTGCTATTGAGGGGTTCCAGTTCACATGGGCACTGACGGCCCCACCGTCAGGGAGCACCGTGGAAATAGAGGGCCAGGAAGATACTCTTATCTCCCAAACACAGATAGTTGCTCCGGTGAGGAAATGAATGAGACAATGCACTTTACACATAACCGACATTGATTGAACCCCATTTGAACTCAACAATGACGATATCGTAAAAGGGGCTCTTAAAATGGGGCAGCTGGAGCATTAGATCACAGAGAGCGTGAGAGGGACAGTTTGTGTGTGCACGTCTACAGTATGTCCATGTGCATGTGTGTATGTGCACACACTCACGTGTGCTTGTTAACCACGGTATTATTTTATGGACAGGGGAGTAATCACTTACATTCACTGTTTTAACAAATTTTAACCATCCAATCACCAGTATGAAACACCTGCAGTTACTTGTGTCGTTGAAGAAATCGGTTTTCAATGCGAACGATAATTGGATGAAAATGAAACACTTTCCAGTCTAACAACTTCATAAGGATGCAATCAGACGCAGACCGCGAACATCCCTACCATACCGTTTAAATGGCCACTTCATCACGTAGGGAATGTTCCCCAAGCACTACAACCCATCAAAACATATTAAAATGCCTTTTTCCTGTTTCCTTTTGCCCTAAAATGAACTGCAGAAACTTCAATACTTTCATTTAAAACTAATTACGGAGAACATAGGATTTTTATGGTTATTTTTAGATCATAATTGTTTCACTCGGATAATGAGCTTGTGTGTGTGTGTGTGTGTGTGTGTGTGTGTGTGTGTGTGTGTGTGTGTGTGTGTGTGTGTGTGTGTGTGTGTGTGTGTGTGTGTGTGTGTGTGTGTGTGTGTGTGTGTGTGTGTGTGTGTGTGTGTGTGTGTGTGTGTGTGTGTGTGTGTGTGTGTGTGTGTGTGTGTGTGTGTGTGTGTGTGTGTGTGCGCTTCTGTGTCTAACGTCACTTTGGTCTCTGCCCCCAGTCCCAGCGCTCGGTGACAGTGTATGGCCTGAATGGGGACAGTACTTACCAGCTGCAGCTACAGGTGCTCACAGCAGGGGGCAGCAGTGGTGCTGCAGTCTCCAGGACCATACACACTCCAGCTACCAATGCTACACTGCTATAGGTAGCTACCTTGATTAAACACACTAGAGAGGTGCCCGTGGGGCCTCTATGGCGGTGCCCGTTGGGCACCCGTTGGGCCTACTTGGAATGATGCAAGTTGGAAATGCATGCCCCACCCAGATATTATGTCTGTGTCCCTTTTATGCCCGACGTCAGAATGATGTCAGATTTCTGTATGTGTCTCTCTGTGTCCCTTTATTTCTATGGAGTTCTGTGTCAACCATGCCTAAATATGGAGTGTTGTGAGGTCAGAACAGGCCAGCTCTATATATGGACCTTGGGCAGGGGGCCGGTCCAGAGCCCGGGCAAGCCCTTTTTGGGGCAGACGTACAGATGTACACACAGAGACTTGGTGCATTTATAGTTAGAAGATAGTACTTGGATGATTACAACTAAAATGCTACCAAATCAATTATATTTTATCTCAATAATAGGAAAACATAGTTAGGCCCTAATGATATTTTCATCTGAAGCTAAATTCTTCCAAACATTTCACACTGCTCATTGTCTCCACCAAGCCGAAAGCATGGGGAGAGTTTGTTTTGCACTCCATCTGTGTGTGTGAGTCTGTGTGTGTGTGTGTGTGTGTGAGTGTGTCCGTCCGTCCGTCTGTTACCAGGTAATCTCCGGCACCGTTAACCCGGTCGGTACCAAATTCTGCACACACACTCCCTGGATGCCAATGATGAACCTCTGCCCCAAATTTTCCAGAATAGCCTGTTATAGCGCCACCAGGAGGCCGACTTTTGAAAAAAAAAGTTTTATATTACTCCTCCAGATTCTGTCCAAAAATCCCGCAAATCGTTACACACTATCTCTGTAGTCATGTGTTCAAGACGGATCTGTCCGATATTTCATATTCCATCATAATTGGCTAACATTGGCTTTCAAAGTTGGCAGGATTGGCCGTTTTGAACAAAAAGCCTCAAATCATGAACGCAGCGTGCAACGACGCAGCGACTTTCCTACTAGGTTGAGGAATATATCCCACCCTCTGTTATAGTGCCACCAACAGGTGGATTTTTGCAAAACATTTTTTTGGAACAAAATGCCTCAACTCATCCAATTGCCATCCAAGGTGTAATAAGAAATGACACCCTTTTCACATTGGCCTATTATAGTGTCACCAGGAGGCCACATCCTGACCTGCCCTACTGGAGACCTGTGCCCCGGTGGGCACTTTATCTAGTTGTAAATGATAACAAACTCCATCAGGAGGATAGGAGTGTGTGTGATGTTTGGCAAAATGTTTAGGAGTAATATAAACATTTGTGTGTGTGTGTGTGTGTGTGTGTGTGTGTGTGTGTGTGTGTGTGTGTGTGTGTGTGTGTGTGTGTGTGTGTGTGTGTGTGTGTGTGTGTGTGTGTGTGTGACGCGACTTGGCCTGTTGTAGCGCCACCATGAGGTTGATTTGAAAACTGTCAAGTGGCATTTCTTCCTCAGCCTAGTGGGAATATGCATGCAGTTTCACCGCAATCGGACGCTGCGTTGAGGAGATGAGATGAGATGAGATGAGATATACTTTATTAATCCCCGAGGGGAAATTGAAGCGTTACAACAGCACAATGTGACAAACACAAGGAGCTGCTGTAACAGGCAGCTACTTTACGCAGCGCCTCAAGTTGTGGCGATTTGTACAAAACGGGTACAAAACGGGCTACTCCTAAAAACTTTAGAAGCCAATCGTAGCCAATCAGGATGGATAATTATGAGAATTCAAACAAACCTGTCTTGATCACATGACTATGGAGAGCATGTGTACCGATTTGCGTGAAATTTGGATAAAATCTGAAGGAGTATTAGAATATGTGTTTTACATGTCGGCCCCCTGGTGGCGCTATAAAGAGCAGATGTGAAAAATTCCAGGCAAACACAGATCGGTGCAGTTATAGGTGAAAGGTTTTGTCTTCTGCCATTCAGCCTGTTTAATGCCAACATTCATCTTCTGTCTTCTCACTTCCAGGTCACAGTTCACTGACATCATCTGCTGCTTCACGTCCTCTTCATCAACATGTTCTTTATTCTTCGTCTGGTCCTGCCTCTCTTACCCGCCGTGCGCACACGCACGCACGCACGCACAAACGCACCCACACACACACACACACACACACACACACACACACACACACACACACACACACACACACACACACACAGCAACGGATACGGATACGGATACGGATTCAGATACTACAAATAAAATCATATCAATCACAGTACCACACTGATTAAAGTGAATAAACTGTCTGTGATCTTACATGCTATGAAAAAGAAATAAAGAAAACTGGTCGGGATGCACCAACAAGTACTGTTAAATGATCCGGTGACTCCAGACTAATGGCCTAAGCCTACAGTATATTTAAATAAAAATGCTTATCGTCAGCCTAGATACTATTAATGTATCGTGTTTAGTACTTTGTATTGGCAGTCTGTCTGTATATCATTCCACCTCACTCTACATCTAATATAATTGGCGGTCTGTACTAGCCTCGCATAGCGATAATAATATCACTGCGTGGATATTAGTCTCGTCTTGATTTTTTTCTGCAATGTCCCACCCCATATTTACATACTGGGCCCTGGTTGGTTATAGCCTGGTTCCAGACGAATCTGGTTGGCTCGGCCCCACTTCGAGGAGCCATGAAGTCCTCCCACAATTGAGAGGAGCATTGCGGATGCAATACTTTGTGAGCTTGTAGATTTGCAATTTTTGGTGCATGATGTCGTGAACGGGAAAATAAATTAAACGGATAGTTCTACCCCAAAATGACTTTTTTCCTATCGATTACCTATACCCCATGGAGACTTGAACTCAATTATTTCATGACCAGCAGTGGTTCCCTATGCTATGGAGACACAAATAGTCTCCTTTGCGTCTCCATAGGGAGTATAGGGAGCATAGGGTGCTGGTCATAGAAAAAGAGGAAAATATTTATATATATCCATGGGGTGAGTAATGAGTTATCGATAGAAAAAAGTCATTTTGGGTGTGAACATTCCCTTTAAACACTACACTTCACTCCACATCCAACCTTTAGCATTCTGTATCCTTACATCTCACTATTCTACATTCAAGATCCAACCTTCATTCACAGCCTATATATCCTCCCACTTCACTCTTCAGTAACAGGTGGAGGTGGAACCGCAGTGCAATGAGTTTCCAGATTGTCATGCTTTTCTCTGGAGTGCTTGGGCCTCATTCACACATATCAAACACCAAGCAAATGTTTGGTTGTTTTTTTGTTTTTTTTAGGCCACCACAATGCTTTTCCAATGGGAGTCACATGGTTTGACCAAACATTTGTGTTTGATTGCTGGTGGTGTTCTGCCCCTCCTCCCATCAAACAAAAATGTTTGGTCAAACCATGTGACACCCATTGGAAAAGCATTGTGGTGGCCAAAAAAAAACACCAAACATTTGCTTGATTGGTGTTTGATACGTGTGAATGAGGCCTTGGGCCGGGTCACTATAGTCCTCTTTGGTTCTTGTCAAGTCGTTGTTGGTTGAGCTAATAATGAACAGATCAATAGAGCACTGACTGTCATGTCTAGTAATGCCTGATCTTTTCTGTCATTGGACACTGTCATATGACTAGATATAATTTAGGCTCTAAGCTACAATCCATACATTTTATGTCCTTTGTCTCCCTCTGCCGATAGAGAGCTAACTGCAATCATATACTTACATTTAAACATTTGATTGAAAGTACTTTACCTATACAGACATAGACTGGTTAAAATAATGTTCTATTCATTAGAATAAGTCCCAATTAACACAATTAAAGTAAGACAGCAAACAACACATACCAAATATAAGTTTGATCTAATTCAAAACCAACCGAATTGGCTTATTATATTGTCAGTGTTACAGACACATGTACCGTGTTTAATACATGTATTTATTTGTATAATGTTACATACAGTGGATTACACAAGGCCAAATAACATTTAAAGGCTCAGAACTGGTCTAACTTAATTATATTTTAAGCTACTATGAAAATTAGGTTAATATTACGTCTTCATGTAAACCTATAGACAAGTCCTGTTTCTCCATGAAAATTTATTTTATCTTAATTTTGTTCACCATTTTTTTACTTTACTTTACTTTTTTTTTTACACTGTTTTATTTATTGTTTTGTAATTAAAGAGCATCAGGCTACAAGTATGTGTGGTCTCAGTCATTGTGGTGATTGGTGAATGTGAGAAAGAATTTATAACAAACTATTAGCCCTGAGAGCTAAATACAAACCAAACAGACAGGCAGTGGCAGTAATACGCCAGTATATCAAATTATCAAAATATTATATAGCCTATGTATTTAGGTTATTATGAAGAGGACTGAGGAGCACCTTCCTCCGAGGTGGTGGAAAACCTGGTGAGGCGAGCACCCAGTTGCAGTGCACCCATTATGAAGGGACGTGGCATCGCGAGAGTTGTCGAACTGGGCCTACGCGAGTCTGTCGAGACGTGACGCAATCAATCTGCGACATCATTTGTGAATGTTGTTTCTTCAAATTGTAAATGAAACTCATTAGTATTTCACAGACAAGGTAATGCACCGATCTTACTCTGTTTATAGTTATTGCATCGCCCCATTTAAATGCACCGCAAACAAAGAACCACTGCTTTGTTCTCAGACGGTACCGAGTTCATGACGAAAGTCGCTGAAACCGTTTGAGACGGTGCTTTGTTTTCGTGTCACTTCTTCCTCAACACGTTAGCTAGTGTGTTGCAGGAAAAGTATGACGATTACAACCATGTATATCTGGCATATCGACCATTTCACGTTTATTATACGTTATTTTCTATCCGAAAAGCATTGTTAACTCGTGCATGTTATTCCAAGGAGCCCGTCACGTAGCTGAGCTTATAGCCTAGCTAATGCAATAATTATGTTACCTCATTAAGTTCTTCATTTACAAAGGTTTGTGGGCCATGTGCTTGTTAGAACTTATCAAAGTACTTACCACTTCTACAATATACCTATACACTATTCGTAGTTATAGCCTGAGTGCACATTGAATGTACATGTTGGCATTGCAACTTGTTTGCTGTTATAGCCTAGCGTAGGACATAAATTATTGTCTGTGACCTCGCTAACGTTTCCCAACCACAAGGTAATGGAATAGACAATGGTGTCATTAGTGTGATACGTTCTTTGTCTTTTTCCCTCTCGACTTGATCAGGTGTTGTCTCAGCTACTACTGGTGCCATTGATCAACCTTAACTGTTGCAGTGCAGTGGAGTGCTCTGGTGGACAAGTCCTGTGGAAAACAAGTATTCAATGCAGGTGGATTGTGAAGGAAGGAGGAGTACACTGTTCTAGAGCAATTCCGCGGGAGGTGAAAGAGTTATAAATCCAAACTAGGAGAGCTGGCATCAGAGCATATTAGACGTCGTAAAAGAAAGAAACATATGCTACATGTTTGTCAGAGGAACGTCAAGGATATATACACAAAGTGGTGAGACTTTGGGGAGGAAAGAAGACGAGTGCCTAGAGGTGGTGTTGGGGGATGGGGTAGAGGCGCAGTAGGGCGCCATGGTTCACAGCAGCTCTGCGCCCTCAATGCCAACTACACCATCAGCACCTCCCCCTCCTCCAGTTATTCTACTACAAGTGCCTCCTACAGACCCTGACTTAAACCAGGCCGCTGCCAAACTCCTAACGCCAACCCACCCCCCGAGCTCGCTCATAAACCAGCCTCCTACTCAATCTCTTGTCCAAGTTAAACAACTGGCTCCTACTCCTGCCTTAACCCCTGACAAACCGCGGGGGCCTAACTCATGCCCCACACCCACACAGACCCCAGCTCCACCGCCTTCTCAGGCCACAGTCAATGGGCGTTCGTCAGGCAGGAAGCGGACCCCTAAAGCCTGTGACTGCTGTGGCCCCCACGGCAGAGGGCACCATGACACATCGCTGCACGTTAAAACCCCGGGTAGAGGGAGGGGCAGTGGCAGGGGAGGGGGCAGAGGTAGGGGGACACTTACGGAGACGGGGAGGAACCTGGAGGCCACCCCGAAAAAGAAAGACGGCCCAGGAAGGCCGAGGAAGATAAAGATTATTGAGATAATGGATGATGACGAGGAGGATGAGGATAGTGATGATCAGAAGGATGATAAGCCGACGAGGAGGAACCTGGAGCCCACCCCGAAAAAGAAAGACGGCCGAGGAAGGCCGAGGAAGGTAAAGATTGTTGAGATAATGGATCATGACAAGGAGGATGAGGATGGTGATGATCAGAAAGTCGATAAGCCGGTGACGACTGAAGCGGAGTTGGCCGCTGACGCAATGGACCAATCAGGAATCTTTGTTGATACGTCCATCACAACTGCCCTGGGTGATGGACCAATGAGAAACTGTGGTGTTGAGGAGGGGGCCGGTGCTCAGGGGAAGGAGCAGGCAGTTGGAGTGGAGAGAGGAGCTTGGAATAGGGGGGCAACAAGAGGCAGCAGAGGGGCTTCAGCAGGGAGAGCTAGAGGGAGGGGCACAGCTGTTAACTCCAAGATGGAGGTATCGAGGGGAGGCAGGAGGCCGTTGGGACGTGGTGTCATCTGCTTAAGAGGGCGAGGCAGAGTCGCCGCTGCCAGTGTCGGGGTTAGTGACAGAGGGCGAGGCGGGGTTGGGGTAAGAGGACGAGGCATTGTCAGGGTTGGTGAAAGAGGGCGAGGTGGAGTTGGGGTAAGGGGACAAGGGGTAAGAGGACGAGGCAGCGTTGAGGTAAGAGGACAAGGGGCAAGAGGGCGAGGCAACGTCGGGGTGGGTGACAGAGGTCGAGGCGGGGTTGGCCATAGCGGACAAGGCGTAAAAGGGCGTGGCAACGTCGGGGTGGGTGACAGAGTTCGAGGCGGGGTTGGCCTTAGAGGACAAGTTGCAAGAGGGCGAGGCAGCCTCGGGATGGGTGACAGAGGTCGAGGCGGGGTTGGCCTTAGAGGACAAGGACAAGGCGTAAGAGGGCGAGGCACGGTTGGGATAAGGGGACAAGGTCTCAGAGGGCGAGGCAGGGTTGCAACTGGCAGTGTCGGCGCTGGCATACAAACGGTTGTGAGTTCTAATTTAGGTTGCCAAACTGGAACTGGGTCAGCAGCACCGGGTAAAAACACCAAATCCGTTGATATGGAGGTGGAAGAGAAGGCCAGCTCTACATCCCCACCGGAAAATGGGAATGGTGTTGCGGTTGTGGATGCAGTGGTGAAAAGTGCCTGTGTTAGAACAACTGCATCTGGGAGGGTTGAAGAGGTCAGGTTGATAGCGGATGGCTCCAGATTTGTTGTGGCTGGGCACGGCTCTGCAGGAGGCACTGCTACAGCCGGGACAGGAGGAGGAGGTACGGACAATGCGTTTACGGCCAAGTCCCGAGTGACTGAACCTGCGTGTGTAGACAGTCTATCGCGCTCAGGACAGGTCACAGGTTCTACTTCTACATCAGAAAGTCCACAGGAACCAGACACTGTCATGCAGATAGACTCACAGTCACCTAATGACGACACCGTACCAGTGCCTCTGTCCAACGGAACTGTTGGTACACTGACAGACGAGCACTGTAAACCTAAACCCCCCCCTCCTCCACCCGAGGACAGTATTGTGGTGCACACCACGCAACACCGATGGGCGCTAAGGGACCATAGACTGTACTGTGTGCCTGGAACCTGGGAGAAAGGAGAAGAGGTGGAGGAAATGCAGGCCAAGGAACCATCAGAACAAACAGACGGGCAGACTGAAAAACAGACAGACGGCCAGTCTCAGGAGAAAGACCACGCAGACTCCATGCTGCTCACTGAAATGATCCACGGTAAGTTCACAAAGCCAATGTCTCTAAAACGCGTTGTAGAATTTAACTTCTGTACTGATGATCAACCAGTGTACAAAAGTTCCTATGATAGAATGTAAAGAAAACCTTTTGAACCGTAAACAACATTGACATTTTGAATCTTCCCAGCATATTCCCATATTCATGGGGTTCATTTGATGATGAATCTCTACTATTCTAACAAATCTTCTCTTTTCTCGTTCAGAGTTTCTAGAGGGTTTCTATACTAAGTACGGTAGCTTCATTCCACTCAGCGAGACAGACGTTGTGGAACACCTGAAGAAGAGAAGCAACTCTGACCTCAGCAACAGGCTAGTCAACACACACACACACACACAGGCAGGCTGCAAAATATTATAGTTCACTGCACCAGATGGGTCCTTTCAAAGTACGTAGTCCTGTCCAACACCTTGCCGCCGTTTCTGTCTGTGCGCGCGCACGCATGCATGCATGCACGCAGACAGACAGACAGACAGACAGACAGTCAGTCAGTGTTTTTCCAGAGCATTAAAGAACTGATCTGATCATCCCAATCATAATACCATTATATAGTAACGTTATGGTAAGCTCTATGATTAGTTCTATCAAACAATGATTTGCTACCTTACTGCCGCCTATTAAAGAGCTGGCGAGATGCAGTATACTAATGGTTACTATCACAATATAGAGCTTTAACATTTAACATGCTGTGGGGCGTATTTTGTACAGGAAGCTGAACATCCCAGCCGAGGTTAGTCGCTACAGGGCAGGGCTGGCCTCTGCACCAGTCGGAGGCTTCATGGTGACGTATAACAAACACACCCTGAGCCTGGAGGACCTCAGTACACTGGAGGAACAGAACTGGCTTAATGATCAGGTAAGGAAGGAGGGGGGAGCGAGAGAAATAGTTAATATAGGTATAGAAATGGGTACGGGGGGAAAAAAACTGTGAGCAGGTGGGTAGGGATAGAGGAGAAGATAAAGACAGGGACGAATTGTCCTGGATGAAGTGACTTGGACCAGTGATCAGGAGGAAGAATTGATGGATAAGAAAGTGTCATTCAACCATTCTTTCTGTTAGAAATACATATTGTCTGTTGAATGACAAAGTATTTAAAAGTAATTAAAAGTACAGGATGGATGCTAACTCAGTCTTGTCTGTACGTCTCGGCAGATTATCAACATGTATGGAGAGCTCATTATGGAAGCCACGCAGCACAAGGTAAGAGGCAAAGACTGTAGCATCCGTAGTGTAGACATGTTTGTCATACTAAGCAAACGTTTGGTGAAAATTGCTGAAGATTCGCCCAAAGAAGAAATCAGATCTACAAGCTCACTACGCTTCACAAAGTGTCATGTTGTGAGGTTGTAGATGGGTGGAGATTTGGTGTACACATAAAAAGGAGGCATCCATTTATAGACAGTCTTTGAAGCATATGAGGATTAAAGATGGTTAATTCCACCATAACTGGACCATTCTGAACATGCAAATGGACTAGTTTCAAATGACAAAATATTCAAACTGCATTCTTGCCAATAATTATCTTGTCAGATTGTTCAAGGACGATGTTAATGTGTTTTGATAATTTTGTCCTATCTTTATTTCTCTCCCAGGTTCACTTTTTCAATAGCTTCTTCCACAGGCAGCTGGTTGCCAAGGGTTACGAGGGTGTGAAGAGGTGGACTAAGAAGGTACAGTGAGTGGAGATCTCTGTAGCATCAGACATTAGACATAAGCAACTTTAGAAAAATGATTTAGGAATGCATGTTTAAATGAAGGTAGTGGCTCCTGAACAGGCAGTGTTATATCCACCATACATTTTCCACACCACCAAAGCTGAGTGGAGCTGTCCTAAGTTAAAGGAGAATTGCATACTAGAAGGCTTTCTTACCTTTATTTGTTGTTGTTACGTCCCCACCAAAAAGCTGTCTCGTGCTGCTGGTATGAAATGCCTGCATGGACGCAGGCTTCCATTACACAGTAGCTGGGGTTGGTTGGGCTTGCCGTGCCGAGACGGCTTGTACACGACCCAAAGCCTGTCTGGTCTCACGTGGTATGAGACTGTAATCCATTGCTTGGAAGACAACAGGTTAGGGAAGAGGACTAACAAACTGACCCCAAACAATCCTGAACCCAGAAATGGGGGAAGGTTGGGCTTGGGGCCAGCAACCCCAAACCGTAAAAAAACCCCACATATGCTACAGAAACGTTGAATACAGAAAGACAGACCCAAACCCTGGTGGAGGAAGGTTCTTCATCAAGAAGAATCATGACGATGTGTGATGAAAGCCGCAAGGAAGCCACAGAGCCGAAACCCCTTCTCTCTCTCTCTCTCTCTCTCTCTCTCAACGTCTCCACCAAAGAGGTCCAGGTGTTATTTTGTGCAAAAGCGCATTATTGGCTATTTCCCCTACCATAAGCCCTCAATGAATTGCATTGAATTGAATGGGGCTATGGGGTGTTGTGCTAATTCGCTTATTTCCATCGCTCATTTTATTTGTATATATCCTCTCTTCATAATGTAATAGTATCCCAAGCGGCACACTTTACTATTTATTTCGATGGAAATAAGTGAATTAGCACAAAAACCCAACCCCCATTGAGGGCTTATGGTAGGGGAAATAGCCAATAATGCACTTTTGCACAAAATAACACCAGGACCTCTTTGGTGGGGACGTAACAACTACAAATAAAGGTAAGAAAGCCTTCTAGCAATTCTCCTTTAAGATATATTATTAAAATCATTCTGGTTAGGTGTTAGAGGTTAGGTCCTGTTGCTTTAGTACTGGGAAACGTAGTTCTTATATGACGGTGGTCTTGTGATGGTGGTGTTGTAGTTCTATATCTCCTCTACCACCTGTTCACACTTTGCAGTCCCTTTTGCTGTCATATCATTAGCCCTATATGGACACAATAAAATCAATATTACTGGTAAATGTAATCATCCCTGTGCTATTTGCTGGTCAAATAACCCAGCATACTCCTACGTTCCCTACTCAATTCCTTTACCCGGTAAATTTAATTTACCGTATGGGTCGACAGTCAGGAATTAGAAGTCTAATCTCGCAAACAATATCTCATAAATGTACTCTCAGCCTATGGTTGTGTCTATCAATTGCTCACACTTTTGATTTTCCCCTTAAATTATAAAACCAGGAGGGGGATTATAATTTAAGGGGAAAATCAAATCACAACTTTAAAGTTCAATTTAGGCGTACAACCAGAAAAGGTTTTTGTATTTCAAATTCTGGCGTGAGGTTATGGAATGGTTTCACGGTGGAGTTAAAAATAAGTGCAAACATGAAAATGTTTAAACTTAATCTCAAGGACATGATTTTAATGAGCTACAGGGATGAAGAAGGTGTAGGTTTTCACTAGGTGTGTGTGTGCGCGTGTGGGGGGCGGGGGGGGGGGGGGGGGGGGCGGGGGTGTTTGTGTGTTTGTGTATGATTATGTATATGATTAATGATGCTTGGTGATGATGGAAAGGGGGTGGGAGATATAAGCTTTGCTTCTTCCCACTCCTTTTGAATTTGCTTTTTTTTATTATTTTGTACTTATTCTGTCGTTTCTGTTTATATTGTTTTAAATTGCTTATTCAAATAAAGATTTCAATCAATCAAAAAAAAACACTTGCTGAAAATGTCTCTCCTCACACAGAAATGAACAAAAGGTGTCCCCACTGTGTTCTTCCTGCAGTTTGCCACAGCATTAAAACCAAACAAACTGTAACGGCTACCGGCCTCACCATGGGTAGTGTGGACAGACAGTGAAATGTCCCTCTGTAATTTTGTAAATATATAATAGGTTTGATCATTCACTGAAATCACATGCATCATCAAATGTAAGAAATTACAGTTCTTCTGTGATGTAGCAATTATAACATTTGCCAAACAGTACTTCTGATTAATTGTTTCAATTTACTTGTGCGGGAGCTTTATCAGGCCTTTGATTGATGTAGAATTAATTTCCCTCTCTGTGTATTCTGTGGTAGTTCCTCTTGGCAAACTGAAGCAGATTGTTATTAGAATGCATGGCTAATGAGTGTTTGTGTGTGTGTGGGTTTGTTTCAGGAGGACCTATTCTCCAAGAAGTTGCTGTTGGTTCCTATCCATCTAGAGATACACTGGTCCCTCATTGCCGTTGATATAGCAACCAAAACCATCAGCTACTACGACAGTCAGGGCATCGTCTTCAAACACACCATAGATGTATGTAATGTAGTTTAAAATGAATGATGAATTATGTTTATTTGGTTGAATAATACTCTTAAAGGTGTAGTGAAATGAAAAATACGTTTTTCACACTTTTAGACCATATCCGTGGTCATCATATGGGCATACCTAACAATGGATGCCAAAAAAACGTGAAAATTCTAATTTTTGTGTGTTATATATATCAAACGTCCATAAAAAAATATTTTTTATTACTTCCTGAAAACAAAAACGTGCTGCGTGATGACGTGTCGAGGCCAACATCGATAAAAGCCAATAAAAATGAAGCTCACCCGTTTAATTCCCCATATCTCCGCATCCGTCCTGCACAGGCTGCACAGCTGCTACTGATTACAGACATCTTCCGTTTTTATTCCCATTCAAGATAACATCCAGGGAGTGTATTACTCGGTTTCAACTTAATCATCACGCATTTTTTTTTATCTGAAAACATTATAGGGTAGAAATAAGCCACATAAGAGTAAACTGGTAAAGCTGGACGACTATCTGATTTGTAAACAAACAACCACACGTTGTCCTGCGTAGCATAGCTACCGTCCCTAGCTACCGTCCCATCCCCTGAAGGGATGCGACGCTCTGATTGGTTCAGAAACTTCATAGCGGTGTTTCAACTTGAAACTTCACAATAAAATGTCCACCATTTCCGTTTCACTACACCTTTAACCCATTTTGACCTGAGATCAGATTCTAAAAATATCTTCTAAATCCTGACAGTTTTCTGAAAAAGCTATGTTTCTATGTCAGTCGTTCTTCAATTTTTCAAAAATAGCAGACCTACAAGCTCGTAGCGTGCCACTCGGTGGCGCGCTATGAGCTTGTAGATCTGCTATTTTTCAATAGCTAAAGCATAACATAATGCTAACACCAAAAGGGGTTCCCGCCCAGAATGGGTTAAAGTAGCATATTAGTATTTAAATACTGTAACAAGACAATTGTAGATTGCAGACTTGTTTTAATGACTTCAAAGAACTTTATTTTTCCTTTTTGGAAACTTTTGTGCAGTGGTTAAAAGACAACAAAAAAATCACAATACACAGATACTATATAAAAAGACTATAAAAACTGGATGATGACTGGGTGATGTCAGACCCAAAGACGCATAAAGATTTCTGCCATATAGGCACATTCAAATGAACAGGAATAATTTAAGGTTATGAGGCCGAGAATAGTGGGGAAAGAGACGTTTATAGACAGGAAATACAGAAACTATTAATAGAGGGTTTGGAGACGGGAAAAGAGACATATTGGGCATTGATAAAGAGACAAATTGGGTATTGATAAAGAGACAAATTGGGTATTGGAAAAGCAAGAAATACAGAAATATGATACATTGAATTGACATGGGACAGGACTGAATTCGACAGGTTGGACACTGTAAATAAATGAGACAGGAAATGAGTACACTACAGTTAGAGACAGCCTGGAAAATATAGGAATATGAGACCAGACAAATAGTCAAATAATTCAAACAAATATTTGAGTGATTTAGGTTCATCACACATTTTGACACCTTGTTTCCCTCAGAATATAATGAAGTACATACAGGCTGAAGCTAAAGAGAAGGAGCAGACAGACTTCCAGAAAGGTTGGAAGATGGTCATCATCAAGGTAAACCCCAATACTAACTAACCCCACGTGTACACATTACGTTTATAACTGCTGACATTATAAAAGCTATCGTAACTACAACCCCCTAGGCCTAGATCTAGACTTATAGTTCCTAAACCACCACTCTGATATGCTAGACTCAACATGAACCTTTGCCCTGAACGGCTGGTTCCCCAAAGGTTAAGCAGTAATAGAATTGATGATTTGGGCATTTAGCAAGCACTCTAATCCAAAGCCATTTACAAAGTATAGTTTAGCTTCCATTTATATATTAAAGCTTAAAGTGATCGTGACATAAAAAAGTTTAGGTTTTCTGAGCTCAATTGCACCCAAAAAACCCTGAACTTTTAACCTTCAGTAGATTTTCTGTGGTCTGGGGTTTTCTTGCCTGTGGACTGTGAGGTAAGAGTCTACAAATCCCATATATGACATAGGAATTTGCCAGCAAATGTCACTGTTGAGGCCTGTTTGCCTGTTTTCATTGCAGCTCAAAAGGCTTCAGAACACAGAGAAAACCTCAGACCACATAAAATCTATTGAATGTTCAAAGTTCAGGTTGTGGGGGTGTAATTGAGGTAATACAACCTAAAGTGTGCAGCACTTGCGTGCTTGTGCGTCCTTGTGTGCAGCACTTGCGTGCTGCACACAAGTAGGCCATAAATGGCCCACTAGTGTGCAAGCAGAGCGCGCAAGTACTGTCAACCGCTACAAACTTTCAAATCTCTGTAAAACATTGAAATTAAATACTAAAGTCGGGTTATAACTGGCTGTCAATGGTGACGTAATTATGATATGTTTCAATATTGGTTGGGTAACAGGTAACGTATGTATGCAAGTTGGTTTTAAGTTGAAAGTACTATACTGTGGTCTGCTGGCTTTTTTATGTGCGTTTGCTTTGTTAGGTATATATACTGATGTTGATGGTGACGTAATTAAGATATGTTTCAATGTCGGGTTATAACTGGCTGTCGATGGTGACATAATTGGGATATGTTTCAGTTTAGGGTGAATTAAAGGTAATGCATACATGTATGTAATCTGAAAGTGAAACCTATCTTTATTACATGACCATCAAAAGCCAGTTATAACCCGCCATTGATACATATCTTAATTACGTCACCATCAATACCTACCAAGCATACACATGCATTCGTACCAGCACGACCACAATACTTGCGCGCTCTACTTGCGCATGTAATAATCCCTAACACTAAAATAGCTCCTTATTTTGAGGATTCTGAGGATATGTCCTCATTAGGACAGTACACAAGAACACATGCAAACACAGAGATGCACAGTCATACTAGACAAATAGTAACACAGAGATGCACAGTCATTCTAGACAAATAGTAACAGTCTTTGTTATTGGTTGTCTCCTCAGGGTATTCCACAGCAGAAAAATGACAGTGACTGTGGAGTGTTTGTCTTGGAGGTGAGAATGGTTTCCTTCATAGCTTCCATGCTTCTTTCATTAATGAATCCCCCTCTTTGCCGTCTTTATTCCTTCCTACCTGGTGGTGTTTTCTTTCCTTGCTTTTTATTTTATTTCCTCTTTTGTCTAAATCCTATCTCTCTTTCCATGTCCTCCCGCTCCTTAGTTTTCAGACAGTTTTTGTTGAAATACATTAAGTAATAATACATAAAATTGCCATATTTGATGGCAATCCTAGAAGCACATTAACCATTGTGTCCCTATTTTCGCTCGACCGTCTGGGCACCTAGGCTGCCAAGCCAGCCGGACGGTGTGCCCGGTGGCCTTTGCCGCGTGTCACTCCCTGTCTCTCTCCCCCTGTTCACTAATATCAATAAAAGGCATAAAATCCCCAAAACAATTATTTAAAGAAATGGCACATCTAATGTCTACAACACGATGCGTAATGACTGAGTTTTTAGATTGGCTCCTTTTACTATATATGCCATACGTTGAAGAATATAGGGTTTAAGTGGCTAACTGTCCTATTGATATTGTAATACTGTATATGATTACATATATTAATATTTACTTACTGTGTGTGTGTGTGTGTGTGTGTGTGTGTGTGTGTGTGTGTGTGTGTGTGTGTGTGTGTGTGTGTGTGTGTGTGTGTGTGTGTGTGTGTGTGTGTGTGTGTGTGTGTGTGTGTGTGTGTGTGTGTGTGTGTGTGTGTGTGTGTGTGGGGTTATTAGTACTGCCGTCGTCTGTCAGTGAAGCAGCCGCTGCGGTTCAGTCAGGAGGACATGCCTCTCATCCGCAAGAGGCTCTACAAGGAGCTGTGTGAGTGCCGTCTCAACGACTAGGCCACTGAGAAACGACTAGCTGCCTGGCCTCCTCCCTGGGATCTCTGACTGCTGCCCTGCTCATCCGGCTGAACAATTCTGGATGAGCTTTTACTGATGGCAGCAGGGTAGATTTTAACTCAGGCTGTTTTTTGTTTTGTTTTAAATACTAGTCGGTCAGTATTTTATCTAAAATAATGACAGCTTACAGAGAACTACTGATGTGGCCTCCTACTGACCCCTTGTTGTGGACACTTGGATTTAATATTCAGATCAATGGGCAGCGTTCATTTGTCACGTGTGGAATTCCAGAGTGGAAATTCAGCTGAATACTTGCCAGGAGACAAGCAAAACAGCCATGGCAAAATGGCTGCAGAAGGGAGCCTCCGGTCAAAGCAGAGGATGGTGTCTATTTCCAGCTGAGGTCTATCGGGGCCATTCTGGCAGAGAACCTGCCCTGAAATTCTCTGAGAGCCTGCTGTGCTTCCAGGCTAAGAGAAGAACGGTGTTTCAGTCGTGGATCTAAATTGTGGACCCACGCAGAATTTGAGAAAGAGCTGGCCTGAGGACTCCACAACACCCACAACACCCTTGACCAATGAGACACAAACGTCTTCCTGAATGAAGCAGCCTTACCTCCCTGTTGGCCATGTTTAACTATGTGTGTTTGTCTGTCTGCTGGATCTGTTACTGGATATTACGGAAACGGCAGAATCATGATTTTTCTTTTCTTTTTAAATTCTACATACCGACATGGTGTGATTCAGTGGACCAACCTGTTGACTTTAAACTTGAAGGTATTTCATTGTTGGCCTAAAGGTGTTTGCCTCTTCAGAGCTGACGCATGATATGGAGGTGAACTGAATGTACCGAACCGAACCGCGTACTCTTCCTTGCTGCCTATTCGAGTGGAATATTAGCATCATGGACACATTGTTTAAAAAAATACTTTTTAAGTTTTGTTTTGTTCCCTCTTGATGAAGATTTCAGTTTCTGGCTCTGTCATTTCCTGCTTTTCTGTGTTTTGAATGCATCCCTGACTGTGTTGTGCTTGGTGCAGGTACTCTGTACGGTTTGATGTCTGAATGCATCAGTAGGACCTTTCTGGTTAGGAAGTTCCACAGTAAACTTAGGAACGTGCTGCTGATGTGATGACTAAGCAGAGTTACTGATCTTAAACCGTATGTACGGCCTGCGTTACTATTATAAAGTAGTGGTGCATTTACACAGGAACAGAAAATCAAGATTTTATTCAACGAGACACACAGCGGTCTACATTTGCTTAAACATAAAACATAAAACATAAAAACAGAATATCAAACAACACAAGAATTTATTTATTTCACAAGCTGTTAAAATCCCATTTCCTGCTTCTGTGTAGTGAAGCTGAAGTATTTTGGTTTTTAATGAAAACAAATAGTTTTTTGATTTTTCAGCTATTTTATTAACTATATTTTATTGCAGGATTATATTACTTTCTGTGACGGCTTTAGTCTGCCTTTGGCAGACTGTCAAAATGGTTTATTGACTGTTTTTATTGTTGTTGATTATATTATTAAACAGCCAATCCAGTAGGGATTTTGGTGTACCTGCTCGTGCAGTTTTTCCATTTTTTGCACTCATGCCTCACTGACATCACAAGGGTTAAATAGATACTTAGTATCTACAGTAAATAAAGATCCCCCTTCCAGCTCCTTAGTAAAAACAGAAAATTAATTTTCAGCTGGATCACCAATTTCATTCAAGAGACGCCATTGATATATATGAATTGTATAGTGTTCCATCTTGCTTCATCACTTAATGAAATTGTTTCCTGACCAGAAAATGTATTTTCTACCCCCCCCCCCCCCCCCCCCCCTTGTGGGAGAGAAAGGAAAAAAACATTCTAGATTCATTGCTCATGAGGTGAAAAGGTCAAACTTTCCTGGTGAATAGATGCATTGACTCAGGACCATTAATTGATTACTTTATTATTAGACAGAAATGTAGACGGCATACAGTCATTTGGGCTAAATGGATGACACAAAAAAGTGTTTCCATTGTGGATCTATGTATTAAATTCATCTACATAACATAAAAATAACATACAATTTCATCCGATAAAACAGTGGACCAACACTAGCAGACGACATGGCACCCCAAAACATTACTGAGTGGAAACCACTAGATGTCATTGTCAAGCATCTTGGATTCTGTGACTGCCTCACCCACTCTTCCTCCAGACTCTGGGACTATGATGTCTGTGACTGTGCCTCACCACTCTTCTGCTAAATGTATTTTGAAAAGATAAGAAATTTGTGTTAAAGCAGCCCAGACCAAGTACTGCATTTATAGTGCAGAATGGTTTAGTATTATAAATCCTTTTTTTGTAATTCCGTAATGATCTAGATTAAAACAAAAAAGGTTTGAATTTCACTTTGTGTAATGAATCTAGAATATATGAAAATTGCACTTTTTGAATTACATTATGGAAAAAATAACCTTTCCACGATATACAAATATTTTTGGAAGTTTACTTGCATCCTTCTATCAAGCACTATGGCCAGCCAAAGCGTTGTCTGTCTTGTTATGTAGGCAACAGACACCACAAAGCTGATTTTCAATTCATGACTAGAAATTGTATAACATTGTAACATTTTATCAAATTGTAATATTTTATCAAATTATCCTTGGCATCCCTATTTCAGGCAAAAAAAAATGTTACCTTAAAAATAGCAGATACACAACCTCCCGATGCTACACGTTATGAGCTTGTCGATTGGCTATCTTTGCTATGTCATATAGTGCTTAAATTATTCACTAAGGAAAAGCTAACCAAGGAAAAGAATGGCAAAACTAGAAAAAGTGCCCCTCGCGGCACAGGTCACCAGGGCAGGTCAGGTTGTGGGTGGCGCTATAATAAGCCAATGTGAAAAGGGTGCCATTTCTTCTTACACCTTGGATGGTAATTGGATGATTTGAGGCATTTTGTTCCAAAAATGTGTTTTGCAAAAATCCACCTGTTGGTGGCGCCAATGTCAAAAGGGTGGGATATATTCCTCAGCCTAGTAGGAACATCTGTGAAAGATTCCATGTAAATTCACCCTTTGTCAGCCTTCTGATTGGTCCCTGGCTGACTAACCAGCAGGCTCTTTCTGCCTTGTTCCGCCCTGGTTCTGCCTTGTTTATGTTGAATTTGCTAAAGCATCTTTTTTTGGAAAAAACTAAAAACAAATGATATGCCCAGTCACCATCTTGCATCTGTTATGTTCCTTTTTACTGACACCAAGTTTAAAATAAGAATTGAGTGCACAGAATATCAATATGAAGCAACTGAAAAACATGTTATTTCAATGGTAGTGGATGGAGAGAGAGGATTTTTGTCCAACCACGAAACGGCAACCAATGGGTGCGAAGAGGGGCACAACCACGGGCGGGCCTTGACAAAGGGTGAATTGATGGGGTGGTTTTTGGACAAGGAGTAATATCAAAAAATGTGTTTTACAAAAGTCGGCCTCCTGTGGGTGCTATAACAGGCCGTTCTGGAAAATTTGGGGCAGAGGTTCATCGTTGGCATCTAGGGAGTGTGTGTGCAAAGTTTGGCATCGACCGGGTTAACGGTGCCGGAGATTAGCTGTACACAGACGGACGGACACACAGACGTAGTGCAAAACATACTCTCTGTCTCTGAGTATGTTAATATATATAACGTATACAATTGGGGTGGTTGTATTTTGTCTCCATGCTCTTCCATTGAGACATTTAGATTATTGTGTTAAGGTCATATCTCACCTAGACACAGGATCTGACATGAATTTTGACGGTCAAGATTCAACTTATCCCCTGAGCAAGCAGGCAGGTTCTATTAGCTCAATGATAAAAATGTCAGCACTTGCATAGGAAACCGGGTTTAAATCCGGGGTAGAAAAGGAAAGTTGCATAGTGCGGCTTTAATTTATAAGCTAATTACTGTAACCTTTGGAAAAAATCCATTAATTATAAGATTTGACAGATTTTGACCTAGCTGATTATGGATTAAGTGCTCATATTGCAGCTGAGTATTCCATTTTTGCCTGGTTTATTAGCGATTTAGACATTTGCCAGTACCAGTGTGGTAATGAGTTGATTGTGCCCTTAAAAAGAGGAACAGTCTCTCATGGACATGATTCAGAGACACGGAAGCATCTAGGTGAGAGAAAGTTTAAGTTGTGTCTTTCTACCACTTCATAACATCATGGTGCAAAAGCAGAAAAGTGTTTGCAAGTGATTGTATCGGAATACTCAGTGCACAAATAAGGCTGTTTTCTATCTGTTTGAAATGTCAAAGGTTGTTTGTTTGTTTAACAGCATATAGAGTAGGAGTGAGGAGGTAGCATAAATTACCATCTTCATTTCATAATGTCAGAAGAGCCCTACACAGGAGAATGAGACCTATAAATAATAGTAATAAACCTGGGTTATGGAGTGACATGTAATACCAATTTAACTACGTTCAGCCTGGTAACCTGGTGAAAATTAATCTATGAATCTATTAATATGTTTTTGCGTGAGAGCACCATAAGACATACTGTAAAATATTGCATAACGGTTCACCCAAAATATACATATTTTCTATCGATTTCACACCATGAAGCCTTGGATTCATGGAGATTCTTTTGTTTAAGCCAATAATTTGATGACTGGCTGCTCACTGCTCAGTAGGAGACCCAGCTGGTCATCAAATTATCATGGATGCGACAAAAGCAAAACAATCTCCATGGATTCAAGGCTTTATGGGGTGTGTAATTGATAGCAAATGTGTGATTTATTTTGGGTGAACTATACTTTATTTATTTCCTAACTCATACAGGTACAAGAGTTGAAATGTTGCTGGGACAACTTCTACAGAGACTGTGCTAACACAAGAATACAATGTAAGTAGTGATTTTTCGCTCGCATCGGCCATTTTCTATGAAAGTTGGGGTTTATTAAAACATAAGCATATGTGCGTCATGTCATATTAGATTTTTGCGTTGGCTATTCAAAAACAGCACATATACAAGGCAAGCTCTGAGCTTGTACATCTGTTATTTTTGTATCTCGAATGTGTGAGAACTACTGATTTCGAAGGCCTTTGTAGAATGGGCCTCAGGTCTTAATGGGTTAAGTGGTTAAGAGTCACCTTAGAGCTGTGATATTATGGATCGTGATCCCAGCCTTCAGGCTGGGGTCTCTCTTTCTAACCCTCTGCCCTGCCTGCTGCCTGCTCCATCTGTAAATCAAATTCAGCTCCTCACTGGAACGTTAAGTGCTGCCAAGTGCAGCTTCATCCCTCTGATGTAGAGTAGCTATAATAGGATGAGACAATAAAAGCCTGAAGTGTGCATGTGTGAGAGGGAGAATGGTAGGTAGACCCATTAGATAGTTTCCATTTCATCTCAGATCTTTTTTGTGTCCGTCTTTCAGCCATAGGTTTTTCCCCCTTTCTTTAGAACCTTTGTCATAATTTTGTGTGTTTGTCATTTTGTTTCTGTCCATGTACTCAACAATCTTAACCACTTGTTAATAATGTCATAGGCGACGTCGCGGTACCCAATTACCACCGTAATTATAAAATAGTTTAAGTGGTTAAAGTATCAAATTCATTACTGGGATAGAGTAAGAACCTTCCTGGGGGATGATAGAAATAGTGCGATAAAGACAAAGGATTATGAAGTGAGGAGTCTGTTGTAGTGCAATACAGAGGAGGTCAGACAGGGAGTGTGGAAATGAAATAATGACACTAAGCTTGAGAAATGGGGCAGTGAGGAAATAGTTGGAAGCATAAATAAAAGCCCAGTGAGATATGGGAAAGGATTGGAGGAATGGGATTTAGTCAGTCAAAGAGACGGTAGAGACCATGTGAGATGGATGGATTGGATGATTCATAAAGGCCAGATATGCAGCAATCACATACAGTCCTCTCAAAGCCTCAGCCTTGTCTGGTAGGTTTAGACTTATTTCTTAAATACTGTGCCATAAAGACATGACTGGTGGCGAGTGGGTTCGAGCTGCAGTATGTAGCTCTGTGAATCTGGGATGAGTATAAGCAATTTTCAAATAATATGACCTCGATATAAACCTTTATGTGTATTTGCTCTTATTTTTCCTACTATTTTTTTGTGTTACCCCCCATGGCCCTAATAATAGTATTGAGAGAATGGCATCTTGGTTGCATGGAAAATGGACTATGGTCTTTGGGGGGGCAAAGTGTTTATACTCTCAGCTACAAAACGTCCACGCTGATATTGAACCCATCCTGCAGCTGCCTACAAACTCAAGAGCCCTTAAACCTGTTCAGCCTCTCATAAAGCCCATTAACACCACACACTCACACCATTCTTCTGCCTACACATACGGCATGTCATAGTATGAGCGAATAGAGGAAGGGAATCAATGTCAACTCTGTTGTGTTTGTGGTCTGCATGGATGCGATTAATACAAGCCGACTGCCATTTTTGGCTTTCTGACTGGCCACTAAAGTATGTATTTACTGGATGGATGACTGGCCATGCAGCTGACTGACTGAGTTAGGCCTAATTTTAAATCTGTTATTTATAGCAAGCAACACCTCAACTGTTAATGTTTAAGTGATTGTTTGCTTATCTAAACAATTAGCTGAATGACTTTCTGATTTATTGACTAAGTAATTGACAGCTTGAGAACACTGAGCTAATCAGCTAAATAATTGTCAGTGACAGACCATCTATCTAACAAATTAACTAACTAATGTTACAGGCAGGATTACACTACACTTACCTGATTAACAAACCAACTGCCTGTCTGTCTGTCTGTCTTACTGACTGACTGACTGACTGACTGACTGACTGACTGACTGACTGTGTGGCAAGGAGCCAGGCTGACAATATGACAGTATATTAAAATGCAGCATCAGTCTCATACTGTCTGCCATGCCCTTGTCAATCCCTCAGAGTCCTGTGGGGTTCGTCACAGTCATATCCATGCAGTTATACTGTAGGTCTTGGCTTGGCTTGGCCTTGGCTCTTAGGTTAGCAGAGTCAGTGTCTTCTTTTAAAACGCTTTTAAAAACACATCTGTATGCCAAGTGTTTTTCTTAATATTGTTTTTAATTGTTTTGTTGACCTGTTATTTTTCATGTTTTATTGTTTCTGATGTTTTGTTGTTTTGATGTTTTTATGATTACTGTTTTATAACCTGTCTGTAAAGCACTTTGTAACTATATGTTTGGAAAGGTGCTATACAAATACAATTCATTGTCATTGTCCAGGTCCCAGATGTTGGCTCACAATACAATGAGAGCACTGCAGAAATGTCATATCATGAAAAAGGAAAAGGTATAGGCTTGTCAACTGAGCCATGAGGAGGGTTTATGCATTCTCCTTGATGTGGAGAAATAACCTTGGGCAAATCTCCAACATTGTCATGTACATGTACTGTACATAATTTTCACGCACGCACGCACGCACGCACGCACACACGCACACACACATATATATACCTGTAATGTCGTTGCTATTGGGGGGAAACGCGTTGTGACCTTGTAGATAGATTGTCCCTACTTTAGTGGAACAATCATAAACCCTCTTCATGGCTCAGTTGACAGACGTTGAGCTACTAATAAGTAAGCATTCCGTGGCCATGTTTCCATTGACATTTGCAAAACAATTTTACCGCGGGCGTCAGGGCGTGTCAAAGTTTTTTTTTATGTGAATCTTTTTCATCCATAGAAGAATAAATCACACCCGTGTAAAGTGAGTGGTGCAACTCCGTGTGGGGGTTCCCGGAAGTTCCAGACCCACAGGAACGCGCTCAGGGTACTGGCCCGGTTCCGGCGAGCTGCCCCGCGTCCGAAACGGTCGAGAAATGACAGTTACCGTGTGTGGGTGTGTTAAGCCCAAACCACACGGGTTGGCTTGGGACAAAACGTTTTTTAAGGTAGACCACACCAATGCAACTCATTGCAACTCAATGAGTTGCATTGGTGTGGTTTACCTTAAAACAGTTTTGTCCCAACCCGATCCTTTGGTGTGGTTTGGGCTTTAGGCTGCGCAACAGTGACGCTATTTTCGTGCTCGGACACAGCCAGCCAGGGACCCAGGGACACACATAGCTGTCTATAGGAGTGGTTGCACCACTCAAAAACATGACTCTCATGGAAAATAGGTGAAGCACTCTGATTGAAGCTGCCACCCTAAAGTCTAACTCTGAACTCTGCTATACAGCAGTTGCAGTGGTCCAGACTCCAGAGTCCAGATAACCTGTTTCGATGCCATGTCTTTGACATTTTTTGTCCATATACTGTATGAGAATAATTCTGCACAGTAAGCTACAACTGTGTTTCTGCATGTTGCCCCATGGTCTCTGCCTTTGCAACATAAAGGACAAATGGAGAGACAGCCGTTTTGTAAATATTTCATCAGTGCATTTCCCTGGGTCAGTCCTCTAATGGATCTGATGCACATACTGTAGGCACCGGCTCTACATGAGACTATGACAGTGAAGGATTGAGTGCCTGTGGATGTACTGTAGGTCTGTGGTGTTACTGATGGAAACATTAGCTTCATCACAAATTCTCACAATAATGTACTGCATGTGTTGCAACTGTACTTTGTGTGTTTAGTTGCTAATGTGTTTTTCTACACAAACTCATAGTGTGTGCATCAATAAGTGTTTACACTGGCTCACAAATGCGTTATGGAGCTCACTATATTGGGATGTTTGTCTTAAAGGATTGGTTTGTGTGGGAGAGGTCACAACGATATCGTCACCACTCACTGTGAACATCTGGGCCAGGTCCCTGTTTGCCATGATAAAGATAGTCCTTTTCTCCCACAAACAACTCAAAATGATCGAACTCTGAACCCATGCAGGTGGAGTGTGAGAGGGTAGGGTATGGAGCAGGGGGGTGATTGCTTGTAGGTGCACGCAATCATGTTCTTATGGTGAGTAATCGGGCTGTTCTTACATGTGTTTGCATGAATATCATGTGCACGTGTTGATGTGTTTGCATGCTTGTGTGTATTGTGTACAGTAGCTGTCTCTTTTGCTACGTATACAGTAGTGCTGTATATGTGAAGGTTCCATTCCTATATTGAGTCTGAGCAGCCAGGGGATGCAGGGTGTGGAAGTACAGTACTTAAACAAACAACACACCATGAAGAGGACTCTGTATCACTGTCATTGTGGCTGGTATTGGATTGTTAAGCATATTTCTGCATTATAAACCTACCGAATATGTATATTGTATGCAAAAAACAGACTCTTGTCCACCTATGTAGTCATGCATTGTACATATCCATATGGTCAGTATGAATGCTCTTCACATAGAGGGAAAACATAAATATTCCAAAGTGTTTACATTTTATCTTCCGGCAAGGCGTCGATAGAAGATAACAATGTTTGGGGCTGCACTTGACCTCATCCTCCTCCGCATCTCTGTGTGTGTGTGTGTGTGTGTGTGTGTGTGTGTGTGTGTGTGTGTGTGTGTGTGTGTGTGTGTGTGTGTGTGTGTGTGTGTGTGTGTGTGTGTGTTATGTGTGTGTGTGTGTGTTATGCTGATGAGTCATGTCTGGTGTTCAGGCTGCGCTGCGAGGACTGACATGTTACACTCACACAGAGAAGGGCAGAGTGTGATACCATGCTGTGCAGGCAGGACCTCTCAGCATGCTTGGATAGCACAGGATAGCAATCTCTCTCTCTAACCGTATGTGCGCGTGCGTGCGTGCGTGCGTGCGTGCGTGCGTGCGTGCGTGCGTGCGTGCGTGCGTGCGTGCGTGTGTCAGTGTGGTTATAATAACACAAATCGTATAGAGTGCTTTCCTGGGTACAAAAGATGCTTTAAAGCAGAAATAACATGCATTTTAAAACTGTTTTTAATATTTAATATAATATTGTCTATGTCCCTCAAACTTATTTCTAATGGTTTGAGCCTCAATCACCACTCTGATATAACCAGTCCTTGTCATTTCTTTCTGGACTTTGAAAGCAGTTTTAGCTGCAATACCACAATGTCCTGAGGTGGTGGGGGTGCTGATATGCAGATTATTTAATATTTGAGTCATTATAATTCTGACGCTAGATAAAACCAGGCTTGTTTCCATTCCATGCTGGCTTGGAAAATCAACAATGGCGGACATTGTAAACAAAGTGGAAATGCAAATTTGGAACTGAAGACTGAAGAAGAGGAGGAATAATACAAAGTAGGGTGACATTGATGACATCACGATGAGGACAAAATCAGTTGAGCTGTTCCTCAGAGCACCCATATGATATGAAAGCCTGACTGTTCAAAATTGGTTATTTGTGGGGATAGAACACACATATGGGAGCCCCAAAAACACAAAAGCAATTGAAAAAGTTGAATTGTATGTTAGGTCCTTTAATTATAAAACAAAACCAATAACTTTATGAAGGAAAATATTTCACATCATATTTCATTGGTAATGACCATTGAAAGAGCCACACGTTACCTTTTTAGTATACCTCTGCATTGTAAAATGGTAAATGGTGCATTTATATAGCGCCTTTATCCAAGGCGCTTTACATAGATTGTGCATTACATTCACCTATTCACACACACATTCACACACCAATTGCGGCGGAAGCCATGCAAGGTACCAACCAGCACATCGGGAGCAATTTGGGGTTCAGTGTCTTGCCCAAGGACACTTCGACATGTAGACAGGAGGAGCCGGGATTCAAACCGCCGACCCATGGATCATTGGACGACCTGCTCTACCTCCTGAGCCACAGCCACCCATTGTAGTTTATTTCAAGTTTATGTTCACCTTTCAAAACAAGGCGAACCAATCAATGTAATTGATGGTTTGTGCTGTGAAGTGTGAACCAATCAAGCTAAGGTTTAAAATAGATGCCAATTGAGAAGTAATCGGCGGACAAACAACCGCTCCTGTATTGTTGGCAGTAAATGCCAAAAAGGAGAAAAAAATCACACCCGTGTGAAGTGAGGGGCGTTCTTATCATCATACATCATCTCATTCTGGCCAATCACAATTTGCGTCCTCACTTTTGTCATCAATGTTTGCGTTTACACTGGCCTAATGTGCACACACACTCAAAACTGGTCTTAGGAAACAGTAGCGAGACAATGTTTGTGTTTACACAAACCCTCAAAGCTGGACATAGGAGGTGCTAGCACCCCTCAAAAAGAGAATTAGAACCTGTCCTTTTCCCCAATGACATGCTATTGTTAATCAAATCAGACATAACACATTGGCATTATTATTTCTCTTTCTAGTGAGCAGATGGGCATACGGATTGCTGGCAGCAAAATCTGGTTCAGTTGTGTACTCATCTAGGGCTGCAACTATCAACCATTTTCTTAGCGATTATTCTATTGATTGACTTTTCAATTAATCAATTGGGAACATTATTGAGCTTTCTTATATATTTCTTATATATTCTTATATATAACAAATACATTAAAGACTTAAGCCCTATTCTATATTCATGCAGTCGCAAAAGTCCATAGTCATATGATGTAATTTTCAGAAGCCATGATCTAGCACCCCTAAAAACAAAAAACACATTGCACACCCAACATTGTCCCACCCTGAGCAAACAATTATTGTGACAGTGGCAACGAAAAACTCCCCCTTAACTAGAAGAGACTTCAGGCAGACCCAGCCTCTCGGGTGGGCGACCATCTGCCTCGACCATGTCGGGAGGGGAAGAGAGTGAGAGAGAAGGAGTGAGAGAGAGACAGAGAGGGATCTCCCTCTCTGTCTCTCTCAAGCAAATATACAAGCAAATATACAAGCACTAACAATTACAATAATACTAAATATAATAGTGGACAATATTAGATCATATAATATAGTAGTTATACTTAAAATTCACCTAAAAACCAGCTCAGGTAGTAGGTTCATGCCTTGTTCAAAACTGCGGATAGAAAATGTTCAGAGGGGCACGGTGGCACAGTTGGTAGTGCTGTCGCCTCACAGCTAGAAGGTCCTGGGTTCGATTCCTGCTCGGGGCGCTGTGGGTGCTCGCGGCATGTTTCCTCCTCAGTGCCCATACCCGAGGCGGGGTATGGGCACTGAGGAGGCGGGGTTACACCTACCAGGTGTAAAGGAGCAACTTGGACACTCAGGCATGAAGGAAGCATGAGTTCAAGTCCGTTGCTCTCCCCATGTCCCCCATATATGGGGACTAGGTTGGCGCCTTGGCGGAGGGTGTGTAGTAGAGCCCAGGATCACATTAGATAATTGGCACAGGGGTGAAAAATGGGTTACAAAATCATGGGATAAAGATTATTAGAAGAAAAAAGAAAATGTTCAGAAATCATGTGTTCTGGCATTTGATACTGTGATAGAGCTTGTCCGCCCTTGCAGTAATGATGTGAACGCATAGTGGCTGGGGTGGCTAGATGATACTGGACTTTTGCCCATCTGCACATGGTTTTGAGTTAGGTTTAGGCATAATTTCTGTGAGGTTGTGGGCTAAGGTTAGGCATAATGTTTGTGAGGTTAGGGTTGGGGTTAGGATAAATTAAATGTTAGGGTTTAGACGCAATCAAGGCGAAATACCTGGGAAAGAGGCAGTCCCTTGATGATGCATTGAGCTTTGACCACCTCTCATAGAATTACTGGAGGGAGGACTGAGGGCAGCTCATGATGCGCTGGGACTACCTGCTGTCCTGCTGTAGGCTTTTCTGTTAATAGGCGGTAGCCTACAGTTCCCATACCAGGCCGTGACACGTACAGCCTGTCATGACACTGTAGATGGAGCATTGTCCTTCACACATCTCAACAACCACCCAGCCAAATCAACTTTCAAACTTGGCACGCGTATCCCGACGTGAAGTCCGTCGAATACCTGGATTAATCGCCAATATAACCCATATGCCCATATATACCGTAGGCTTATATGGAGATCCGCTTGTTCACTGATCCACCCATATATTACTGATGATATACACTATACAGTATGGCCATAAAAGGGACTCAAGGTGCCACACAGACAGATACAGAGATCTCCATAATCTGTATGAGCATAAGACACAGACAACAGCTACTCGGTTATAACGGGTGGGTGGCATGCATGTCCAACTTGCATCGTTCCTGAGTAGACCAGGACACCGGTCTATTGTATTAAATGTGTAGGAATTAAGTATATTCACAGTCTGACAGTGCAGTCTGACAGTGTTTCTCATGGATTGTGACCTTTGGTTACAGTGGTAATGTAGTCCATTGCGACACCCTGCTGGAGCCGATTAATTAGAATCCAGAGATACACCAAGCTTCCTCCGCCATAATAACTATCTGGGCCTCGCCAATTGGCCTAGTCAACGTTGTACTTATCTGAGCAAATCTGTTTTCATAATTGTAATTATTGTATGCATAATAAAGGGAAAACTTGCTATAGGAACAAGGTCCGAGACTGCTTCGCTTCGGTGCCCCCAGGTAGATTGTTGTTCCTCACCTTTGCTAACAGATGCTGAGTAGACATTCCTTTTTCTTTGCAAGTTAGTGTCACAGTACGCTCCTCTGCCCTTGGACTTTTCTATATTTGTGTTCTGTACCTTATTTTGTAGTAGTGTTCTGTGATTTCCTGTCTGCCTTGTTTGCTGTCACCTGCCGTGTCTCACCCATAGAGTAATAAAAGGATAGAAGCCGAACCGGGGCGACAGCAACCCCCGCTATTCATTTCTTTTCAAAATCTTTTTATTCAGGTTTTTGACAGTAGCCCAGGGGCAAGTATTAAAGGACCACTTCACCACTTTTCAACTTCTCTTCCTATAATTGGTCCTAACTAATGTTCATGATAAAATACCACCATTTTTTCCTACCCAGTCTGTGTCTCATAGGAAGGCTGTGGGCAGTTCAGAAACCCGTCCACCAGTGACATCATCGATGGTGAATCCAAGCTAATAGAAACGGCAGGCTTTATTTTCCTGAAAAGTTGCAATGCAAAAGTTGAAGCCATCGTTCTCACGATAATACAAATCTAAATATATTTAAAACAAATCTTGTTTAAAAAAAAAATCTGCCTAATGATGATGTCACTGGTGGACGGGTGTCCGAACTGCCCAAAGCCCTCCTATGAGACACAGAATGAGTAGGAAAGAATGGTGGTGTTTTATCATGAACATTAGTGAGGACCAATTATATGAAGAGATGTTGAAAAGTGGTGAAGTGGTCCTTTAAACAGACATATAAAATATAAAAATAAAACTCCCCTATCCCACCCACAATCCCAAGGATAGTCGGAAAAACAGTCTGGAGGAAATAAAATAAATATATATAAACACACACACACAAAATACATGCATACATAATTACAAAAATTAAAAATATAATAAAATAAAATGCAGATTTTTCATAGCAGAGCAGATTTTGTTTCCGCTGTGGTTTGGCGTTGGCCGAGGCATAGGCACGGCACACTATGCAGTTTGTGTGTTCCCGCTATTCATTTCGATGGAAGTTGTTAGTCCTTGTCTATATATATGCCCCAGACCGCCAGTGTGTTCAGTCCCTTGTCAGTTTGTCGTCGTATATGTCAGTATATGTCAGTCCTATAGTCCTATAATCCTAGTTATTTCCAAGTATATTGTTCCTTGTGATTTCTTTGAGATTAAAACCTCTTGAACATTCACTTCTCTGCCTGGCCTGGTCGTTCTGCATTTGAGTCCTATACCTCCGTGTCCACACCGTGACAGTTAGTGTCAAAAGATGTAGTGTAGGTGTTGGAAAACATCTGCAGAACTAAAATGGTAAATGGTGCATTTATATAGCGCCTTTATCCAAGGCGCTTTACATAGATTGTGCATTACATTCACCCATTCACACACACATTCATACACCGATTGCGGCGGAAGCCATGCAAGGTACCAACCAGCACATCGGGAGCAATTTGGGGTTCAGTGTCTTGCCCAAGGACACTTCGACATGTAGCCAGGAGGAGCCGGGATTCGAACCGCCGACCCATGGATCATTGGACGACCTGCTCTACCTCTTGAGCCACAGTCGCTCTATATTTTGTGAGAGAGTCAGAGAAAAACGGAGAGGCAAATGTATATATATAATTAATATTCCATCATATGATAGTAGTATCATTATAACAGGCCCATAATTAGGGCCTGTTATCATTGTAATGAGCAGTTATCATCAGACCCCACTGCAGTTTTCACAGTGTGAGATAGAAACATCACCACCAGTACAAGGCAGGCGCTGTTATAACGCACGCGCACGTACTGTATGTGCTGGTTAAGTGCACTTGTGTATACTTTCATCGTGTGTGTGTGTGTGTGTGTGTGTGTGTGTGTGTGTGTGTGTGTGTGTGTGTGTGTGTGTGTGTGTGTGTGTGTGTGTGTGTGTGTGTGTGTGTGTGTGTGTGTGTGTGTGTGTGTGTGTGTGTCGGCAGCACCCCTCACAGACTACCAGATGGCTGTGTTTCTTAATCATTGCTGTGTTATTTAAGCAGTAAATCCTCTGTTGGAAAACTAACAAACAACAAACACACACACACACACACACACACACACACACACACACACACACACACACACACACACACACACACACACACACACACACACACACACACACACACACACACACACACACACACACACACACAATTCCTGCTGTGTCAACCTCCCCATCCCCCGACTCCCATGACACACATGCACACATCCCATCCACAACAGCCTACAAACCCCCCCAACAAATCCACCAGGGGATCTTCAAATTACGGAGGAATGGTGTCATCTGTCAACGTCCAATTAGAATGACATGGCCACCATGTCTGATAATGTAGTCCACACATGGCTACACTCTATACGTGATGGAAAGGCCCAGCTTTTTCCTTTTAGGTCATGGATCCTTGAACTTGACTCAACATTTGACAGTCAATATTACAGTTGCTGCAAGAAAATGTATGCACAGTAAAAATGTGTTAACTAAATGCCCTCTTAAGAGTCCATTTGGTTCCATTTGTACTTGTTTTGAGTTATATTATCAGTTAACACTTAATTCTTATCCTTTATTATATCCTTTCCCTCCATTGCCCTGTATCTTTTCATGCACGTGCGTGGCTGCGTGCACAACCCCAAAATATCATCATCCCAAAACATGATCGAGACAGACAGAAAGATGGTAGGGCATGCCTCCTAGAGGAGAGTTGCACTCTTCCAGACCTTCTTCTTTGATTGGACATAAATATCATCTCAATTCAAGGATAATTATAGACCTAAATGATGTAGTTATGTAGTCATATAGTGGTGATGCATACAAGGCGTGGGTATACCGTATAAAGGTTAATTTCCTGTTCATGACAGAGAACATATCTTATTGCACATTAGCGTGTGTGTGTGTGTGTGTGTGTGTGTGTGTGTGTGTGTGTGTGTGTGTGTCATTTTCACCCTGCCTGCAGTGATGTGTGGCAGGTTATTACTGTAATTGGTCCTGTTTGTTTGCGTGTGTTAGTTTGTTATTAAGATAACTTAAAAAATGGATTAGCAGGTTTTCATTCAACTTCATTTCATTTCAACCTATCTTCATATAATTGGTCCTCAGCTCCTCACAAATCCTCATTATAATATGGTCCAATTTGTTGTTGGTCAGAATCCCGCCTACCAGAGACGATCGGGAACCATCTAATAAAATTGCAGGCTTTCTATTCCTGGAAAGTTAGCATTCTTTAATAGAAGCCATTGTTCTCGCATTAATACAAAATTAAATAAAATCTTGTTTGAACCTGCCTACCGATGATGGTCACTGGTAGGCGAGTTTCTGAACTGTCCAAAGCTCTCCTCTGAGACACAGACTGAGTAGACAGAAAACGGTACCATATATAATGAGCATTATTGAGGACCAATTATAAAAATGGAGATAGGTTGAAAATGGGTGAAGTGGTCCATTAAAGGGGTGATCATAGCTGCCCAATGACATCATTAACTTTTGTTTTGAAAAGGTAAATATCAAGATCACAATCAAGGTCTGACTGTTGGAAAAGTAACTTGAGAATGCGTGATCGGATATTCATGACACATGGTGAGCATCATCAGTATGCCTTGGAGAGATAATTAACTTTTTGGTTGAAAAGTTCAACAGTAAAGGTCAGAATTCAAGAATCAATGTGTGTATTTAACATTTAAACTTGGTGGGAAATGATTTGACTCAAAGGTCAATGGTCAAGGTTGCATGGCATTTGTATTATCCTGTATCTGCATGTTAATCTGGTAGCGCTCATTAGATGCAATATGCTGCAAATGTGTTGCATCTGGTAAAGCGGATGCATGTATCATTCATCCTTATCATAGAGTGGTCAGTTGCATCTAACAATCACATTTGTGTTGGGGATTTATTTGTGTGTGTGCTGATGTAACATATGTTCCACGACAGCCGGACTGACTGTTGACTAGTAGAGCAAAACTATAGCCAATGGTGTTTGTGTGGCATTAGTTACTCAATGTGTATGTCATATCTGTTGTGCAGATGTAGGAACATACAGTAGGACAAAGGCATTGCTATTCCCTGGCAATTAATAACCAGTGCATGGCCATGCATCAGACATAGGGACGCTATACTGCATAGCATGTTGTGGTTCAGTCGGTCAGTCTACATTAAAGAAAGAAGGGGGTCAGCACTCAGAAAAATATGTTTACTTGTCTTTAATCTTCCATTATTAATGCCTTTACAAATCACAGCAACAGCATCCAGACTTCATCAGTCTGAAACTAAATGATCAAATGACTCGTGGTAGAAAGGGATTGAAAATCACAATGTTTGACTGCCTTCCAGTAGAACGGACTAAAGCAATTTGACAAAACAAAACAACATCTGGACTGCTAAAAATAATACAGTGCTACCTCAGCATGAGCACTGCACGTACACCAGCACCTGCTGCAGCCTTTTCATTTAAAGCCTGGGGTGGTGATATGTAAATTTAACTTTGTAAACAATTAAAAGGTGTTTGATTATCACCTCTTCAGCAACCAGTTCACCCTGAAGACATATACGGTAGACACCACCACTCATTATTATTATTTTGAGATTACCCTTAAGAAGAAAGGTTTATTCAGGCTTGACCTTATTCAACTCGTGGATCATAACTAGGAAGTATTATTAGTATTGTTGTTTAAAATAGTGAAAATACGTGTTGGTGATGCGTTGTGAGCCTGTCGATCGCCTATTTTCATTATTTGAAATACAGTAAGTGGTGAGTTCATTATATACTTTAGTACAATATTTGCCTTGGTAATATAATGGTGTGTCACAAGTATCCAAAAAACACAAATACTAAAGTACTTACTCAAAGAATGTACTTAACACCTAGTCCGCCAGCATTTATTAACTAACTAATTCACGCCAGCATTTTCCCCCGTTCAACTCTTATTTTGAAGAGCCAAAAACCCAGACCAGATGTATGATCTTATGTGATGCATGATCACTTCCTGTTTACCGTCCGTGCTGCTAAAACATGAGCAGAGGTTCATCGTTTGCATCCAGGGAGTGTATGTGCAAAATTTGGCATCGACCAGGTTAACGGTGCCGGAGATTAGCCTTCACAGGCGGACGGACGGACACACGGACACACAGACTCACATACGGACTCACACACACACACACACACACACACACACACACGGACGGAGTGCAAAACATACTCTCTCCCCATGCCTCGGCCTGGTGGAGACAATAAGAGCAAAATTGCCAGAATGTGATCATGGCCAATAAAGTGTTATAAAGTAGTGTGTGATAAAGTAACAGTGTCGCACATAAATTAAAATCATCATGAAGATTAGTGGCAAGAAATAGTGATGGATCCACATTAATTTCACATTTCATCAAGACTATAATAAATCAACTGTGAGGGATGAGGATTGGGGGGAAAATAGTTAATCTTTCTTTTAATTTATTTTCATTTCCTGCCTGATTGGAAAACCAATACAACAGATCTCCAAAATGGATATTGATTGTCATGATTAAATCTTAACAGCAGAATTCTTTTTAAGGCATTTCCAATCCTTTTTGGAAACTGAAGAACAGTGGCGTATCCAGGAATTACGTTTTGGGCAGGCAAGATATGTGTTAATTGTCGTCTCCCCGCGCACAATCGTAGCACAAGGTTTTCAAAGAGATGAAAGGCATGCATTTACATTCCAATGGGTGATTGAGGTGATTGAGCTCTACCGTAACGGCCAATCAGCTGTCCATTAATAGTTCTCAGGTCTTGTTTTTGTCATCTCTTTTTCTCATTGTATGGATTTTGGCCAGGCCAGAAATGGATTTGGACGGACGCCTGCCCTCGCCTTATTGTAGATACGCCTCTGCTGAAGAATAATATGTATGTGCTATTGTGCTCCTCTTTTAATCACAGACTTCTGTTGCTGGGTGTCACTCAGCAATGACTGGGGCATCAGAAGGGATTACATCGGACAAAGGTCACACACTGTATTTAACCTATGATGTATTGAGGAAATCCCTGCGTGCGTGCGTGCGTGCGTGTGTGTGTGTGTGTGTGTGTGTGTGTGTGTGTTTTATTCTGTCTTTTGGGCCTATGCAATCAGTTTTCTGAGCCACAATAATAGGGTTTTCAAATGCTGGCTACAGGATTCCTTTTGGTGGAACAGTGACACATGCACACACATTCCAACATATGCACACTGAACATATCAGTTCTAAGCAGGAATTGTTTATAGACTCACAATTTTGCTCATAGTATGATTAGCCAATAGCCATTGCTCAAGGAGTTTTTCCTTGTATGTACTACTGCACCAATATTGTTTTCGTACAGATTCCGCCATATCGCAGGTTAGGCAGTTCTGTGCTGTCGTTTTCCACGAAATTCGGCAAACATGGTAGAGGGTCGTGGGAATCGCTCAAGGACTGAAGCTCACAGTAATTCGTCAAAGGACCTCTGACATATAGATCTCCCAATGAATGAATTAGAATTACCGGTATATGGTCTGCTCTATCCACTTTTTTTACCTCAAAAAGCAACGTCAAAGATTTTTGAGTTGACCACTCCTCCTTGAAATCGCATTTCCATTCATTTGTGTGGCGTCTTGACCTGCGTGGTTGGCTGCGGGAGTACAGCGTTGACAGACAACCCCTTCAGCCAATCAGTGTAACAAAAAAGTGACGTCATCTCCAGTCTCCAACCAGCTATTTAAAGAGGAGACTGTGAAGAGAGGGGCTTTTATAGATGACCCTGTCTTATCGCTGCTTGCAGCTATATTTTATTATTAATTTCCTTTTTTAACTGTTGGCTATTGTTTAGTTTTTATTTTATGTATGGAGTGTCTTACATATCCTGGATGAGTCTTTGTGATACTAAACTTAATAAAATAAAATAAACAAAAAGTATATGAAAGCTGAATCTGGACGGGAGGGAAATGATGGGTGTCTATTATTATGTATTACAAATGTATATGTTGACATGAACACATGGGAGGGGAAAAAATGTAAAAAAAACCCAATAAAAAGATTTATTAAAAAAAAAAAAGCTGAATCTTTGAAATATCAAATATGTGTGCTGTACAATTTAGTAATATTTGCAGCAATGGGGTGCCCTTTAAGCATAGATAAAACATATTCAGATTTTTCTAGATAATTCACTTAATAGGCTAGAGTTTCATGGTTATAAACAGCTAAAGTACAGCAAAGTTAGCAATGTGTCTCCAAAGCTTCACCGAATACTTATTTAGCTCGTTAAAAGTGGGGGTATAGACCGTCTGTCTGTCTATATAGCTCTAGTGGCTACTGGCTATATATTTTTCCACAATTAGGCTACAAATCAATTTGTATCATAGCCACACACAGGCTATCTCGCTCTGTCAGGGTACTGAGGGTAGTCGAGCATAATCATTCAACACTGACTCTCAATTGGTCCACACCATAGACTGGTCCACACTCGTCGTCTGGCAAGTAGGAGGAGAGGACGCTGATTTCAGATGCTTTTTGATACAAGAAAGCTGTTCCCTTACAAAAACTACACCACGTTATCCAACGAGGTTGTGAAATGTAACTGATAGCCTAACTAACAACATCCTTTTAGAATTGGTTACAAGCGTTAATTCAGTTTCGTTTTACTGTAATATTTCCTTGTTCATTCGGGGAAAGTGGAGAAAGTCGAGTCTCCAAAACGAGAGATGAATAGCCTACAATTAATGTGAATGAAAAGAAGAAAACAGACGCCGACGAAACATGTTCCGCGAAGAGTCGGGATAAACCTGAACGAGGATCGTTTGAGGGGAGATTGTGGAATAAACTCGGAAGGACGGATGGACAAACGCAGTCACCGTTGGAGCTATTAATGCATAATTCTTGACAGCTGTCTCTTCTCATTGAAAACAACGCCAGGCGTCGGGAATTCCCTTTGTCCCCCATGTGCGACGGTTGATGCGCTGCTGAGAAGGTAGGCAATCAAATATTCAATGCATATTCTTTAGTTATATATTTTATGCATATAACTTGCATTTAACTTATCTTGTGTTGTTTATTAGTTTATATTTAAAACTTGCGTTTAGTGTATTTGGCCTCCTTTGATTGATTGATTGCCTATACTAAACAACAGTTTGCAAATAAAGAAAGGGGAAAAATACTGTAAAGCTTTTCAAAAACATAAATATATTTGTGTGTGTGTGTGTGTGTGTGTGTGTGTGTGTGTGTGTGTGTGTGTGTGTGTGTGCGTGTGTGTGTGTGCATTTGCCTAACATTGCTGTAGCAGTATAGTAGTTCACTTGGGATCAGGCTGGGGACCAACAGTCCTGCAAAATACGAATGACTTCAGATCATAGGTTGAAACCTATGATCTCTCTGGGTGCACTAGCTGTTACTTTATAGTCTATATGGGGAGATCAGATAACGGTGTGTATATGGCATCATGGACAATAGAATTACAACAACATTTTTTATAATGGGGATTTGTGACTTTGTATCATTTTGGGTCCTTCCGCTCTTTTTTTATGACATTTCTCCCCTGGCATTTTGTCCCCTTTATGTTTGAGGGCACTTTGTGGTTTGGTTTCTGAGGTATAGGCCTATATCATATAATGCTCAAAGTGGCCACACATGGCTTAGGAAAGACACTTATTATAACCAAACTCTTATGGGTACGGCTGTAAAAGATAAACTTATACCTCCTATTAGCCAAATTACAGCAATTTAAAAGGATGCTGGTGGGATATATTATACTTTGCATGACCATAAAGGGATCAGAGTGTACTGCTGTATCAGCCTTACTGGTGATTTATAATGGATATTGAAGTCAGAAGAATGTCTGTTAAAGGACCACTTCACCACTTTTCAACCTATCTTCATATAATTGGTCCTCACTAATGTTCATGATAAAATAGCACAATTTTCTACTCGGTCTGTGTCTCATAGGAGCCTAGGGGCGGCCACAGCAAACGCACGGTCGCCCCTGGTTTTGAGTTGGCGACTGATGTAGCTGAAAGACGGGTTCTGAACTGCCCACAGCCCTCATATGAGACACAGACCGAGTAGAAATTAATTCATTTTTTATCATGAACATTAGTGAGGACCAATTATATGAAGATAGGTTGAAAAGTGGCGAAGTCGTCCTTTAAGGTCTATGCATATGCCAGTTTTTAGGTGATAACCTAAACCTACTCACCGCAGTGGTTGGGAAAACTACGACATGACATCACTGAACCGTGGTGATAAGCGACTCACAGCTCATCCCAGAACATCTCTCTGTTTTTACTAACCACTGCAGTGATTGCGGTGGTTAGGTTATCACCTGTTGATGATGCTCTATTTCAATGTACTAAATCTGCCTGTTATTGACAATGGACATTGGGTATATACTGTGTATTCAGGGAAATACATAATTTGTATTGAATTGACTTTTGAGGTGACTCTTTAGGGGGCACAGTGTCGCAGGTGGTAGCGATGTCGCCTCACAGCCAGAAGGTCCTGGGCCCACCGGGGACGCTGTGGGCGTGTTCTCTTCTCCGCGTCATCAGAGCCCATACCCTATAGGGCGACTGTGGCTCAAGAGGTAGAGCAGGTCGTCCAATGATCCATGGGTCGGCGGTTCGAATCCCGGCTCTTCCTGTCTACATGTCGAAGTGTCCTTGGGCAAGACACTGAACTCCCGATGTGCTGGTTGGTACCTTGCATGGCTTCCGCCGCAATCGGTGTATGAATGTGTGTGTGAATGGGTGAATGTAATGCACAATCTATGTAAAGCGCCTTGGATAAAGGCGCTATATAAATGCACCATTTACCATTTTGGCGAAAGGGCCTTCTGTGTGGAGTTTTCATGTTCTCCCCTGTCCCCTAGGGTAGGTACCCTCACAAAAACATGCAGTAATCCTAGCCTGGTCTCTATACTGCCTCCCCCTTGTCAGCCTGATGGAGGGGAAAGGAACTGGTTAGAATAACGTGTTCCTTTCACGCGCTAACTCCTCCCTGTCAGGAGATAAGAATCACTTTTTTTGGGGGGATATGCCATGCCTAAATTTGTATGCCAAATACCTGTATACATAGCTATGAATATGACTATGGTTTCACACTATTATTTTACATTCCACAAACCAGAAGACAGAGCGCTCTGGTCACGTTCAGTTGTTTAGACAGATATCTTGTGTTGTGTTTATAGGCGGTTGCGGCCCCTCTCAACCGAGCACTTGCCCGGTCGGGCAACTCGAAAGCAAACTCCACCTGCCCGAAAGTTTTATTTACCTGCCAGTGGCAGGTGGGCAACCCTTAGTGTCAATGCCTGGGAAACAAATGGCAGAGAGAGGGAACCAAGGGATGTTGTGACTCTAGTCGCACTGCCGCACACCCATCTTCATAGTGCCTTTAAATTCACAAGAGTGAATCTATTTTCTTTACTCTTGAGCTTTCACAACATTGAGTGAAGCTCAGCATAATGGGAATTTCATCTTGGGTGAAATGTGGAGGTTACCCTTCCAGATGATCAAAGATCCAACCCAGCTGTGTAAATCACACCATTAACAAAAACACAATAATGTGAGGCGCAGAGGCGGACTGGCAGGCGTTTCCCTGCTGCCTCTCTCGCATGTCAATCTTCAACATCCATCTCCATTTTACTCACTCACTCTCTACTGTCTTGTCATTATGTTCTCCTCTGTGCCACTCTTTGTCTGCCATTCTTCACATGGCCTAGCTGTCTTTTGCTGCTCTAGTGTGCTTCTCCTCAAATAAGTTGAACTAACCACCTTGTCGTTAATGTCTGTCTCCTCTTGTCCTTTCCATCATTCCCATGTGCCTCTACAGAGGATAATGTAACAGTAAGTTCCATTCTACCCCAAACTTGGTGTTCATTGATCTGTTGGCTTTACAGTCCATGTTTGAAAGTGCCATGTCATTGATCTAGGAGCAAGTCTCTTAGTGACCTCCACTATATTCAATTTCCACATTACATGAGCAATTATCTCTACTCACTCTAATTCTCATAATGGACTTTTACTATTTACAAATATATAATCAGTTACAGTTCTGCAGACCTGATTTCACTGTATGTGTGCACTGTTTATCACTTAGGCTCATACTGCACCATACAACAAATAGTGAAAATAACGAATCTACAAGCTCACAGTGCATTGCTTTGCGACGTGTTGTGAGCTTAATGGATCTTCACACACACTTTTAGCTGTTTTTGTCGATCACCTAGCAATCCAGAGCAATGAACGGTTGGATTTGAAATGACAAGATATTTCATTAATATCAGTTAATATGTTAATAGTTATTTTGTGGCCTGGGCCGTGGCTCAGCGGTCCAGGCACCTTGGCTGGTAATCCAGTCTGGCAGTGTGCCGCAGGCTCGACTCCCGATCCCGAAGGCCTTTACTGCATGTCACTCCCCCCATCTCTCTCCCCATTTCCTGTCAGCCTACTGTCTGTCCCTCCATAAAAACATATAAAATAAAGGCGAAAGCCACACAAAAAAAACATATAAAAAAAAAAGAAATTGTTATTTTGTATAGCAAAAATTGTATTTACAAGCTGCTGTAAAGGGGACAGGACAGCATTTCATATTGTATTGTATGTTTTTTCAGTTTTTACTCTTATGACCTTGTAAAAGAACAAATCTTACGATTCTGTCGTTCCTTTCTATGGGAAGTGGAGTTTATAGCTCGCTTTTGAGTTGAAGTTCAGGACACACTTTGGCAGGAACAGCACACCCCCATCTAAATAAGAAGTCGGGAGTCTTTGAGATATAATCTTTCTGGTCCAAGCAGATTCAACGAACTTCCTCAGACGTATCAGTAGGCAGAGGCCATTTATCCTCTGGCTAGTACGCGAGGCTAATATCTTACCTAATTGATACAACTTCCATGTCTTCTCCAGCAACATTAAGATTCTAATCAGATAGGACAAGTTTGCAGTATAGTCTAGAGAGAAAGGGAAATTATTTTTACCCTTAAGTCAAGTCGTGCTATGGATTTGCCCATGTTGTGAGCTTTTCCATTTGAACTGGAAGTCCATTCTCCAGTGGAAACAATGAATTGACCTGTCAATCCTGGAAAAGGTCAATCCATCAATTTCAGGGGAGAGGAGAGACCCTTAGCGGTGATTACTGGCTGACTGCGTGCTGACTGCAAACCTGTTGTTTTGGGGAGCGCTGGTTTCAGTTAATTCAACCTCCTCTTGTGTGTTGGCTAGTGAGGTGCACCCTAGGAGACATTTATACAAGCGCAACAGTATTGCGCAGTTGCGCACAGAGAACAGGACGAAGCATAAATTATACTTGATGGGCTGCAGCTGCGCGTGCAGCCATGGACAACCAGGCTCTGCTGCCGTGACCATGAGCGCACCTCCCGTTCTTATGACAGCGACTGGAGGTGTGGTTTTGAGCCACAACTTATTTGAATTGCTATTATTGTTCAAACACAACAGAAACCAAGGATTATATATTTCAAGGCAGTACCAAAACAGTATGTCACTCGAGTGCTGTATCTTGCGCACACTCAGTCATCAGTTAGGCGCGCAGTACAGAAAACCTATGATCGAATACTGGCCGCGATTCTACTGGCCAGGAATTAAAAGAGCTGTCAATCTTTTGCCAAAGTTGTCCCAAGTGTCAGAAAACGCCCCCCCGGCCCTCTTTTAGAAACGCTCTAGTACCGCTGCCTATTATTGAGACTCCATTCGAGTGGCTAGCTATGGACATTGTGGGGCCACTCCCCAAATCCGCTAGAGGGCACGTTACATCTTGGTACTCGTCGATTACGCCAACCGGTACCCCGAGGCCATCCTGCTCCGAACTGCCTCTGCCAAAACAGTAGCGCATGAACTTTTAATGCTATTTAGCCGGGTCGGAATACTGGCGGACATTTATGGCTTTATGGCCCGCATGTTAAACGTGCTGTATAAATAGCTAAAAATCAAGCGCATCCGCACCTCTGTTTAACCCCCCCGAGACGGATGGCTTAGTTGAACGCTTTAACCAGAAGTTGAAAAATATGCTTAGGAAACTCGTTGATATAGACGGGAAAGATTGGGACCAACTAATCCCCTATGTCCTCTTCTCCATTCACAAGGTCCCCCAGGCATCGACGGGCTTCTCTCCCTTTGAATTGGTCTATGGGAGGAGACCCCGGGGGCTACTGGACATAGCAAAGGAGGCTTAGGAAACGCAGCCTTCCCCTCACCGAAGCGTCATAGAGCACGTTGTCAGGCTGCAGGAGAGAGCGCGCAAAATCTGGCCCATGGTGAGCGAACACATGGAGCGTGCACAGTAGAGCTCTTCACGGGTCCAAAAAAATTATTCCGGAATTAATCTGTGTTACCGATTCCGACCCGTTCCGAAGATATTTTCAAATAGTTAAACCAATCCCGAATGGATCCGTGACAATTTTGTCCGATTCCGACCCGTTCCGAGATTTCTTTCAAATTGCGGCGCCGAATCCGACCAAGATCCGATTATTTCCGACATTCCGAGAGACCCGACCCAGCTGAGCCAGGCAGACATAAATGTGGACTATATAGAAATAATATAACGTATTGACCAATTACCATTTTATGATTAAAGCGCGAGAGAGAGAAAGAGAGAGAGAGAGACACAGACAGACAGAGAGAGACTGCGCGCTGCAGTAGAGGGTGGGAGAGAGAAAAAAATGTCTTGTCTCTTCTCGTCTCCTCAGCGTGCGTGCATTTAAAATGAACCAAACGGATCATTTGTTTTTTTACACAAAATCATCAGTTTTAACAGAAGCAGATGCATCATGCATGTACCGGTCTTGGCTGAATGGAATATTAACAAGGCGCGACACTCAATGCACTTATAAACAGCTCCTACTTTGCTCTCTTCTTTATCCACGTGTGGGGAATGGGATACACAGGAGAGTTGTCATGGTTGCTTTAATCCTTCTTATATTAATTTGATTTGAGCTTTGCTAGTTTGCTTTCACCTCGTTGAGGTCCACACTGTTGTCGGGATCCGTGATCGTGATATAAAGTATAATTGCACGCCGGTGTTTTCATTCAAATCAGTGCAAGGCAAAACCATGCAGGACGGGGCTTGAATTGTGGGGTAAGATTGCACTGCTGATCCTAAATCAGCATAATCATCACACGTAACACAGCCGTTCGTGTCGCTGCAACACTAACCTGATCCTAGGTCAGCCTAATCACACTTTAAACAGAACCTTATTCCCCGTTTTTCTCCTCCGCAGCGATGCGGAGCATGAGCGCACATGCAGCGGACAGAGAAAAAGAGTATAGCCTCATCACACACTGAATGAATATTTTATTAACATTTGCAACAACAACAAAAAAGCACAGACAGTTCACACACACAGTAGCCTACGGGTCTTCTCGGATCCACTCGGATATTACACATAATGATTGACAGACCCGAGATCCGAGGGGGATACGTCCGATTCCGACCCTGCCCGAGTGATTACGTTAAAACACGACTCCGACCCGAGCAGGTCTCGGGTCAACTCGGGTATTTTCGGAGTCAGGGGACCCGATGAAGAGCTCTAGTGCACAGTGGGACCAGGCGCGCATCTATAACCGCGGTGCGCCTACGGACGTTTCTACTCTGCCACAATGTTATGCTTCCCACACACACGGGCAGATGCAAAAGATAAAGATGCTCACAGACGGTGTATTTGTGTAGGCTAGTCATTAAGCAGCAGGAGGACGTTTGTCAGCAGCTCAACCAAACCAAAACAAACGTCCAAAATAGATAAAAGTAATTACTCACCTACTGCTGCAGGAAGTAATCCCAGTGTTGTTCAAGATGCATGGTTTTCATATTGTAAATAATTATGGTCGTGTGGTTTAGCGACTACCACTATGACTATGAGAGGAGCACGTAACTTTGGGAAAGTGTCATAGTAGTTTGTTTACAACTGAAACGGACTTCCTGTGCACTGACTTCCTTTTCAAAATAAGAGCCACGTGTAATGATTAGTCAACACTAGTTTTATTTCTAAGTCTAGTTACAGGACGTTAACATCACATTTGCGTTCCTTTTGTCAGATTTCTCTACATAACTGTCTCAGCTGTTGGTGCGCAAATGCGCCTTGCATGCCTTTGATCTACCGCGCAGAAAACATTTTGACGACGTATGCGCACTGGCGCACCGGTTGTGTGCCCCCCTGATTATTAATAACATCTAAACATTGTAAACACAACATGAACATAGTACTCTTATTATGCATATCGCATTCTCACCGAGATATGTTTTTCGTGTGTGTGTGTGTGTGTGTGTGTGTGTGTGTGTGTGTGTGTGTGTGTGTGTGTGTGTGTGTGTGTGTGTGTGTGTGTGTGTGTGTGTGTGTGTGTGTGTGTGTGTGTGTGTGTGTGTGTGCGCGTGCCCGCCCGCCCTGCAGGTGGTCCCCACTATTGATGGAAACAAAATGTGTGTGCGTGCGTCAACACACTTATGGTTCAAAAGCTCAGTACGTATTGCTGTCTGTGTGTACACATACTGTAGTATACTCTATTAGTCTGGCAGAACCCAACAATCTCTGGTAAAGATTTTCCCTGAATGGAACACCTCCAGATGTCCATGAATAGTTGAATACTCAAACATAATATTTTAGGTCAAAGATTTGTTTCAGTCATGCTGATATTTCCCACAGCTTGTTTTGTGCTTCATCCTGCATGCAGTGCCTGCTTATACTCTGACTGTGAGTCATTCTGTCTATATGAGCAGACTTTTGGTCCTCATTTGCATTGTGAGCTTGTAGATCTGCTATTTTGATGTATTTTTTACATTTCTGGAAAATGAGTCAATAACTTGGACACCATCTGGCCAATCAGTAATGTACCGGTATATCTATTTGTCTGAGTAGTTAGAAGGTGAGATTTGAAAAATATCTGCACATTTTGGGAACTGAGCTGTTACAGATTCTGAGGCTTTATTTATTGGACAACAAAAGTGCAACAATTAGGAATTGTCTCGACTGTTATTACGGAGGTGGAGGAAGGTTCCTTGCCCTGCAGCCCCTCTACCGCTCTCTTCTGCAATTCCACTCGTTCACGCTTTCTCAATCAATCTTTCACTGCCATACAAACACACACCATTGTCCTCTGCTCTTCGTGCTGATTCAACTAATACATCCATTACGTTTGGCCTTTAGAGCCACAGGCATTAGCTTGATGCGTTAGTATCGACCATACAGGTGAAAGCCCACTTAAACTCCCCAGTGATGTCAATCTTATGATGGCTGAACATGCCACAGTCTGAATAAATGGTAATGATGTGAAGAATGAAGGTTTCTAGTAAAACTATGGATGAGGGCAAGGAATGAATACCTGGGGCAGTTTGAAGTCTCCCCTGATTAACTGTATATTTGAGGCCCCAACAACCACCACCATCATTGTAATCTATTTGACAAAAGTGAATTAAAAAGGCTGTGGATCCGAGCTGTTGTCGATTAAATAATCGTCCAAAGATGAAGGAATGACAAAGTTCTTCAGGGTGAAGTATTGAGAATTTATTAAGAAGATTCAGCAGAGTAACAACATACAGAGAGTGAAGAACAGGCCTCCTTGCCTGTTCCAGCAGCCCCTCCGGGCGCAAGCCTCCTCCCCCCATTCTCAGACAGTCCTTATAGTCTTGTCTTAACAGAGATGCTATACAAAATGTTCATATAAGGATCTGCGCTAAAGATAAGGGTGACACACAAATAAGTATACCTTTGCTGACAGCATGGAGGAGTCAAGTCAGCTGTTAGATTGACAGCTGCATGAATTAGACTGAGCACATTGGTGAGCAAAGAGACTTAATGGAAGGAAGATAAATACACAATAATGCATATATTTGGCACTGTAGTTGGCATTATAAAATTCCCTTACAGAGCTACTGGTCTTCCACTTTGATACAAACAAAGGTTCATGTGTGATTGTTGCTGTTGTGCTCTGACTCATCAGCCTGTGTTGTCATTTTGTCACTTTGTCATTTCACTTGTAACTAATGGCATGCTAAACAAAATGAAGCAGGAACAGAATCAAGGAAACGCTGAGGTGTGCACAGTTGAGCCACATGCTTTCACATTTTCATTTTCGGTATCTGGTTGTGTGCTTTACCTCAGGTTTGTTTCACACTGTGGACACATTTGTGGACATACAGAGAAACAGACAATTATTCCAATATTGTTTGCAAACTAAATGGTTTAACACTGTGGTTGTCATGGTCTGTTACACTCTTTCTTTGTCTCTTCACTCAGCCACTCCACATTCCATGCCATCTCAATCCCATCTGGTGCTGCTAAATGATTGCACTAAGAGTACACAGCTTGATGTTTTGTTATTTCACATTTTAGCTTCATTCTTTTCACATTTTACCCCATTTCTCTTTTTATAATTATTTGTTATAGTGTTTATAGTTCAATTCATGGGAGCATGTAGTGAAAATAATTCCACTTTTACCCTTTAAACTTGATGTGACAATAAACTTTAAGTTAAGTGTTTTTTTTTTATATATATATTTTTTTGCTTTTTCGGCCTTTATCGATATGAAGGTAGACTGACAGGAAATGGGGAGAGAGATGGGGGAAAGACACACGGCAAAGGCTGTCGGGATCGGGAGTCGGACCCGCGGCACGCCGTCAGGTGCCCAGACGGTTGAGCTAACCGTCCGGGCCTAAGTTAAGTGTTTTGACAGTCACAAACTGCAAAACTTCCAGCCATGGCCACTGGTTTGATGCTTACTTCAACTCATGGTACTCATCTACAGTAGCTGCACATTTGAACTTACTTATTTCAATTAATTCTCAGTCATCTCTCTCTCTCTCTTCTGGGGACTCTCACAGGGCAACATGAATTAGCAGGATAATTATTTTCATCAGAGGCTGAAAGTAAAAAGCGGTGTTTCCCTCTGTCTCTGTGGTTGCTTGAGTTGACAGTGACAAATGGTTGTAAGCGATGAGATTATTTTTTGTAATTGAGTTGCCGTGCATAAGAAGGAGATTGATTGATCTTCTGGTGAGTGACAGCATAAATGTAAATTGTATGAAGATGCATGGCATCCTGAAGACATCAAGCTGAAACAAATGTATTTGTGAAGGGCCTTAAATGAAACAAATGTTTTTAAGTGGTTTACATAGCCACAACTGTCAGAGGTGAGGAGTGTCCTTCTAAATGTTCTTTTTGTGGCTTTTGCCGTTATTCTATATTTTTTTATGGAGGGACAGACAGTAGGCTGACAGGAAATGGGGAGAGAGATGGTGGGGAAGACATGCAGTAAAGGCCGTCGGGATCGACACATCAACTCACTGGCCTTGGAACGTCTCAGGATCCCCCAGGAGGAAGTCACTAATGTTGCTCTGGAGAGGGAAGTCTGGAACACTTTGGTGGAGCTGTTGCCCCGCGACCCGACTACGGATAAGCGGTTGAAGATGGATGGATGGATGGATGGATGGATGGATAACGACTCCTCTGCTCTCTGATCTGGAGATGAGAGGCAAATATTCCCTGCAATCACGACTCCAAGATGAAACATCAGGGATTTCAAATGTATGGAAAGTTATCTGTGATTTTGCCTCTGATGAATAAATACATATGTAAATGAATTAGGGCAGTAACTTCGATAGCTCAAAGGAAAAGGAAAGGACCAGCCATTATTAAAGCCAAAATATGAAATGCCCATATAGTACTCAGATTACGTTACTCACACCAAATATCGGCGTTCAAAGCCATAAATCATTAAGAATTAATAGAAGAATGTGTAGTTTGAACCATTAATTTAGCTTTGGGAAGACCAGATGTAAAATGTAATAGACAAAATATACCTTTTATAGTACAGGCAAGTAATGCCTTTATATCAATATAATTGAATACCAATTTGTAAATATTAAACCTTAACTTTATTGTATAATGTTAACCTACCAATAATATTAATGTCAATATCAATAATAACAATTAATAATGATAATAATGATAATACTTAGTAATAATAATAATGATGATAATACCAATAATATAATAATAATAATAATAATAATGGCAGTAATAATAATAGTAACAATAATATTATAGGATCGCTTTTTTATGTGAACACCTGACATACACACACCCATACATATATGAATGCGCACACACACACACACACAAACACATACACATGTACGTACACGAAGTGGTTGCCTCGTACACATGAATATATTGTTTTTTCAGTTAGTTCAGTTACTGCCATTGAGGTGGATCTATTTGCTCTGAAGCCGAACTGGTGTTTATTTAGAAGCTAATGAAGTTGTCTAGCCTGTCCACAAAACCCTTTTCTAATATTTTGGAGAATTGAGATAGCAAAGAGATTGGACGGTAGTTGTTGAGTTGGTGTTTATCCCCACTTTTGCTGTTTTCATTTTGTCTGGAAAGATGCCTGTTTGAAATGATACATTGCAGATGTGAGTGAATGGAGTTACAATGGTGTCAATTAGCTTTATAGAAAAATAAAGCTAGTAGTAGTCCAGACCAGACCAGAGTATAAGTTTTCAAATGATAATCCGTTATAATGGGGAGAAAGAACGGAAGTCCAAAACAGTGTAAGAAAGTTCTCCCACTGATTCATCATCAGTGGAATGGTTATATAGTACAGAATTCAAAACAGTCCTTTGACACCCGGAAGTGTTTCAAATGGTGAGTGTACTAGAGTTGGGACAGTTCTTATTATGAGAAATGCAAAGATTACCGGAGTCCAAAACATGTTATTCACAGAGGGGAGAGATAATGTGGGGTGTCAGTGAAGGCTGAGTTATCTAGTTGGGTAGAGTGCATGCATGGGACACTGTCTAGCACTCAGAGGTAAAGTGACATGAAAGATATGATTTATAATGGAACATGGCATCATTCACAAACAACCATTGTACAAAATAAGCTATCAGCCTCTAGGAAGACACTCTGGATATCAAGAGCAGAGATGAGAACATTGTCATTAATTAATTAATTAATTAATTAATTGACATTAATTAATTAATGTCAATAAAACCCTTAAACTTTCCCAATGGTGTGTTTCTTCCAACTAGTGAAATCACACTGAAATATTTGCAAGCAGCTCAGACAGCTTTAGTAGTCTCAGACAATGTGAGAATGAATGAATGAATTAATTAATTAATTAATTAATTAATTAATTAAATGGTGGGGGTGTAGGTTCCGGGGGGGTCGCCGACCCTGGAGTCTTTGGGGAGGAGGTCATATGTTGGTTATCTTGCGGCGCAATGGACAATCACCCCCAGCAGGAACCTGAGAAATGGGAGAGGGAGAAAGAGTAGGAGAGAAAAGAGAGTTTTGTTTTAATCGTTTGTTCTGCTTTAGCGATGAATGTAGGTTTTCTAGTGCCGGTAAAGCTTCTTTGAGGGGAGCAGGGAAAGGAGCTACTATGGAGGTGAAAGGGGTGCAAGTGATCTGCATTTTTTTGGCGTGGTTGAAATCCTGATTGGAAAATATCAAGGCCACTGTGAGAAGTAACTGCTAAGAAGTTGTTCAGTTGTTGAAATGCAGCTTTTTCAATTATTTTACTTGGAAACGGTAGGTTTGATATATTGGGCCTATAATTGTTGTCTAGGTTATTCTGTTTTAAGGGTGGGTTGATTGCTGCTTTTTTCAGGATCTGCAGGAGTGTTTTAAGTCAATTTGTAGAAGATCTGATGCCATGCAATTTACATTTTTGAAAATACCTGTTGGCAGAATATCAAGGCAACAAGAGGAGGATTTCAGATGATGTATCATGTCCTAAGTTTTCATGATCGATCAGATTCAATTGTGTCATGGTATTATTTTAAATAATGGACTGTATTCTGTCCTATTTGTCTTTGTCTTTCACCAGGAAAAGCAGAGTTTGAACTTTGTGTTTTACATCATTGATAAAAAGCAAACATGCCATAGCTTGTATAGCTTATATGTGTAGCTTGTAAATTGAATAGGTGTAGCAGGTTAAAGTAAATACTGTACCTTTTTATCTGGAAGAAAAGCCTTGTATGCATCTCTTTAAGCACACTAACATAAATCAGAGTTACACTTCCCTCCCTACATTATGAGAATGTATATATTTATATTTATTGGAGCTGACAGTTTATATTAAACCTATGAAGAAAATATATGCCCTTTGTAATTACGCTTTGACGGATGCGACATTCAAGATTGAATAATGCAAGTCTATTTATACTGTTATAATTGAGTACCACAGACGAATAACAGTCTAAGTCCACACTATTGATCCATAATATATAAATGATAGATAAGGGTTCAGGACAACGAGGCCTTTTCGTGGAGGGGTTAGTCTGAAATTTGGACTTAGACTGTTTTTCGTCTGTGGTACTCAATTTGTGTCACAGGGTTTGTGTCGAGGTCTTCAGGCAGGAGGAATCCTAACCAATCAATATTCTCATCCTGCGGGATGGTGTAATGTGAATGTCTGGATAATGAATCTCACGGTGCCACAACTAATGACAGCTTACAGCTGATTACAGTTTTTCACGATTGTTAACACACGTTTTTCACAACCTAACGGCATTCTCAAAACTGCACACAGAAAACTGAAAACCTCACACACAAAATGCTAAACCCTGACACTCCTTATCCATGATGACTCTTTGCCATCAAATCTCTTAACTGTTCCCAAAATGGAACTCGTGCTTTCATTTGGTACACACAGCCATATTTTCAAATGACACACACATACCATTAATTGAGTACACACAACTAGTGAAGTGAAAAATTTAAAACACAATCATAGAAATGGAACACACATGAATGACAATTAATGGCTGGGTTTCCCGAACACGTTTAGTGTAAGACTTATGGTGTAGCACATGCGCACATGCCCTCTAGGCCGCACACAGAAGCCTGTCTGCTGCCTAATTGGCTGCAATGCAGCGAATCAGACACCATGTCCTTTTTTGGGAAACACCGTCAAACACGACAACATTGACATGGAATACCTAGATAGAGCACAGCCTTACGTGTCATAAGGCCTCCTCCATGAATGAATTTAGAAGCAACCCCGTTTTTCCTAAAGCCTTTTTAAATATAAAAATGTCGTAATTAAATTAATATTTTTATCTCAGCATCATCTAGAGAATTTCAGCCATCTTGACATATGTTTTATATTTTTTTAGAATTCTTTGATTACCCGTGACAGCCCATTTAGGAAAATTCGGCTATTATAACGCCATGCGTCGTCTTCATTTTGCTGCTGTTTCGACCGCCAAAAGAACAGATCTACAAGCTGTCGACAGCCATGGCGCAGAATTATTTTTTTGGAAAGGAGCGACACCAAGCATGAACCAAAATGTCTTTAATTTCGAAATCCATCACCACCACTCTCCCCTTTCTCTCTCGCTCTCTCAGAGTCAGGTTAGCTAATTTAATATGGAGAGAGGGAGCGGTGTGCACCACCACGCACAATAGTTTATAGTTTCTGCCACTCCCCAACCCATCATGATGATTTTCATTTTGTTGTCATGATTATGAATTGAATACCCAGGACCTTAATGTCCAAGTGTTTTACTGTACTGTAGCCTATTGTTTCCAACATGTCTGATAAAGTATTCAATCAATCGATCAATCATCATCTGGGACAGCTGAAAATCATCGGTGATGGACGTCCTGTCTATATATCAAGGCTTCGGTGTCGCGGAGTGTGGCAGCCGTGACACCGATCCTCGTGCGCCATGCCCGGCACCACAACAAGATGCCCACCACGAGGGAGGAGGTACGGGAGGTGCATCGAGGATTCCACAACATGGCAGGAATTCCCCGGGTGCTAGGTTTGGTGGACGGAACCCTCATCCCTCTCCTCAACCCAGACCTGGTGGACCCGTGCTGGGTGTGTAGGAAGCACTATACGGCCATGAATGTGCAGGTGGTGGTGGACCACAACGGGCTTATCATGGACATCGTGGCCAGATGGCCAGGAGCCACCCATGATGCCTTTATGTGGGAGAATTCTGCCGTGGGATAGAAGGCAACTTCGGCGACAATTTTTTCTTGGGTGACAGTGGCTACCCCCTCCGCACCTACCTCATCACACCGGTGGACGATCCGGCCTCACCAGCGGAGCAGGCGTTTAACAACAGCCACACCACCACCAGGACCCACATCGAGCGGGTATTTGGCAGGTGGAAAGCCCGGTTCCGCTGCATCCACCACTCCGCGGGCGGCCTGCGTCTATCACCCCTGAAATCCTGCTAGGTGATTGTGGTGACAGCGATGTTACACAACATAGCTGTGTGGGCGGGGGTACCCGATGTGGATGATGATGATGATGATGACCCAGCACCACCAATTAAATCATATAAAATAAGCCCACAACACTTCTTCAAGTGGAGTGGGTAGCCACACACTGTGTGTGTGTGTGTGTGTGTGTGTGTGTGTGTGTGTGTGTGTGTGTGTCTTTTGGACACATGGCCGAGGCACATGGAGACGGGAGTGCAAAATGATCCTTAATTAGTTTACAATATGTACTATAGATTAGGCTATCCGATCATCATATGCATATGCCCTACAGTTTATAGATCATGCTTAAGCATGTGTTTAATTTTGCAGTATAATTTAAACAAGATGAAGAAAGTCTCCAGTACTTGGATCCCCGCACACAGTGACAGCCCTCCATGTTTACAGACAGACAGACAGACAGACAGACAGACTGTATACCACACAGTACACTGTCTGCGGTGTTTTTATGTGTTTCCTTAAGCAATTGATTAATGTGCCCATCTGGCCATATTTCGATGAGGGCTTCGGTCTCCTCATTCGATCACGTCTATTCACGTTAAGGGGACATCTTATCAATATCGAAATCAAGTGCGATTGGAAACCCCTGTTTTTTGGTTAACACACCGCGTGCGGGAGAAGGATTTCTACGTGGTTCAAATCCCAACGGTCCGATGCGGGAAAGGGATTTCTACGTTTACCGCATGTTTTTATTGATTACTTTCAATCGTCTTTCTACACACCCGGGCACTTTACCAACTAGCATTGAATGATAGTTGTGTGACTGCAGTGTCTGTCCGTCAGATTAATTTTTTCTTCATATTCAAACAAAAAAACTCACGGATTGTATCGTCCCTCGGCGAGCGGTTATTTCTTTATCATGATGATCAACGCCGGTCAGATAGAACATTGCACATGTGCTGTGTTGTTACGAGAATTGGAAAGGCTTGGCAGTAATACTACTCACAACAGTCGTTCCACCTCGGAGGGAAAAACAGCAGGCGAACACGGCTATCCGAGTTGGAACGATACACAGCGTCTGACATAAAACCGCTTCTAATTAGGCTTTCTGTTCAAGAAGAGTACGTTACTACAAAAAAAGCAGGTGTTACATAAAGGTGCATATCTCCAGAATGGAAGATGGTAAAATCACAATTGTTTTTAAAGATTAGAGTGGACAAGTTACGCTTTCTTTTGAGGTATGCTGTGTGATTCTCACTATAAGAGAACATTTACTGTCGGCTTAGGAAAAGTGTGTTCGTCCAATGCTATCATGTACAGTAGCAGCGAGGGCCATGCAGTAAATTAGAATGGTCAGCACGCTACGGTGACATTCACACCAGAAAGCTTTGCTGCGATTAAAACGAATCCTGCTGCGCATTGTCAGAAAGTGCACTTCGTTTGGCAGGTGTGAAGGCTCATTCGAAATCTAATGCGTATCAAAGAACCGCATTCTACTCCGAGCAAAAACGGGGGTTTCGCTTCGCTTCCAATCGCACTAGATTACGATTCTGTGCAGGTGTGAATGCAATCCGCAGTAAATAAAGGAAAAGAAACAAACAATGTGGCGGGTGAGGAGCTGAACACAGTTGGAGACGGAGAAGGCATATTTTACGCAGCGCAAAGATGTCCCGTTACCGTGGATAGACGTGGTCGAATGAGCAGACTGAAGCCCTGATCGAAATGAGGACGAGTACATTAATCAATTGCTTAAGGAAACACATAAAAACACTGCAGTGTATTATAGCCTAGAGAATATTCTGTCTGTCTGTCTGTGCGTGCGTGCCGTAAACACTGTGTGGGGAGTAGGGATTTACATCTCGATAAACTTGTAAACATTTTGCGCTGCTGTCTGCAGTGTTAACAGTGCGTGGCTGCGTGCGGAGAGAGAGAGAGAGAGAGAGAGAGAGAGAGAGAGAGGGGTCCAGTCCCAGACGGCACGACACATGCACGTTATGAGTATAATTGTATCACCATAGATTTCACTGTGTAGGCTAGTTTATGAATGGAACACATTGATAAAGGTTCCCCCCTGCTGCGTTTCCAATTGCTGCGGATGACAGTGTGAAGGCAAACCGCAGTAAATTAAATATGCAAGAAGTCCCAATTCTCCTCCCATTCGCATCGAGTCTACCGAAGTATTAGGTGAGAATGTGACCTAAGTGTTAAGTAGCCTAGAATGTGGTTCTTTGATGTGCATTAGGATTCGAACGAGCCTTCACACCTGCCAAACGAAGTGCACTTTCTGACAATATGCAGCAGAGCAGAATTAATTTTAATCGCAGTAAAGCATTCTGGTGTGAAGGCGACATACGTGTTTTACTGTAGGCTACTGTAACTGTGACTGGTGTCAACTCAAACAACGTCGGATGAATTCAGGATAATGGTTAATTAAACCATTCTGTTTCTATATACATATTTGGACCGCATGCAGGCACTATGTCAAATTGCAGTCATGGTGACAAATGGTGACTGCCTTCATCTAATTTAAATTAAACAAACATGTTTAGGCCTACTTCAGCATCAAAGAAATTCAATTGCCATATATATATATATATATATTTTTTTTTAAGAGTGAAGAGAGCCTACTGTTAGCTGTTCAGCAGTCCAAATATTATTAAATTCAATTTCAGAGGCGAAGTGAACAGAGAAAAATTCTAATGATGCCAGCAACTGTGTAGTGGCTGAGATTGGGTTGGACCCTCTGGCTCATGGTCAAACCATGATTGAGCACATGGTCAACCACAGACGCCCGAATCTCATTAGATATGACCGTTCTCCTTCTTCTTTCTCCTCTCCCCCCTCCTCTTCCTCCTCCTTGTCCTCCTCTCCCTCCTCCTTGTCCTCCTCTCCCTCCTACTCCTCTCTGTTCATGTACTCCTCTACCCCCTCCTCGTCCTCCTCCCTCTCCTTCTTTGGTTGTCGATCTCTTCAAGGTTCTCTATTGTTCACCAAACAAAACAGAGGCTCTCAAGTCCCTTTTATTGCAAATTGCTCACCAGAACTGAATGTTTAGAGATGTTACTATTTGTGTGTTGTAGTTTGATGCGCCCTGAATCTAGGCGGCATGCATCCGCGCCGTGATTGAACAGAACGGTTCTCTATTGTTCACCAAACAAAACGAGGCTCTCAAGTCCCTTTTATTGCAAATTGCTCACCAGAACTGAATGTTTAGAGATTTGACTATTTGTGTGTTGTAGTTTGATGCGCCCTGAATCTAGGCGGCATGCATCCGCGGTGATTGAACAGAACGGGGGCGTTCTGGGCTCATTTATAATGTTATGCTGAGTCGCGGTTACAATATTAACGCTTCTGAAGAGAAATAAAGTTTGTTATACGGTACAAAGACTGCGGATCGGGGGTGCTGCTCGCATTCCTCTGTGCGGACAAAAATGTGGCCGTGGAATTCTCTCAAATGTAATGATATATATAGATAACTATTTCGGACCTCCTCGAAAACAAAATGATACATCTCAAGGGGATATCCTTTTCAATAAAGGTTAATATTTGGGTCTAACACCAACCGAAGTAGGCCCCCGGGTTTGACTGCTGAGAGCGACAATGTAAGTTTACTAATTTGCGCTGCGTTCTCGATAAAAGCCTCTGGTGAAAAAATGACATCCAAAGTTATCAAAGTCAATCAAAGAACAACATTTATGGGTAGGATCTACTCGTTCATCAACAGGAGCACACTAAGGAGTACTATAGCTTAAATCATCATCCAGACCTATTTTTTTTAAATATCTTTTTATCCTAAGATTTTGTAACCCATTTTTCACCCAGTGCCAATTGCCTAAGCTTATTGGGCGCTACACGTCTGCCAACCGGGGGAGAGCCCCGAACTGAGTTCATGCTTCCTTCAATGCATGAGGAGTGAGCAGGCTGCTTCTTATCACCTGACAGGAGGGAGTTTCCCCAGTGGGATGTAGCGCGTGGAAGGAACACGTTATTAAACCAGTTACTTTCCACTCCATCAAAGACCAGGATTACTGCATGTTTTTGTGAGGGTACCTACCCTAGGCCTAAGGGACACGGGGAGAAGAATGCAAACTCCACAAAGAAAGGCCAGCCCCTTTCATGAACCCCACCTATAGGGTATTGGCGCTGATGACACAGAGGAGAGAACACGCCCACAGCATCCCTGGCGGGAATCGAACCCAGGACCTAGCTGTGATGTGACAGCCCTACCGACTCCAGCCCCATTTTAACTATATGCTTGCACTTCATGGTTCATTAACGCCCCCCAAGTCACTAAAGACAAAACTACAAACCTCTCAAAACGAACTGGTAAGACTGCTATACAACCTTCCCTCCAGGACCTTCCCTCCTAATCCCGGCTCACGTTGCTAGGCTCAGGGTGGAAGACATACAGTGGAAAACGAATGTAATAAACCTGTGAAACAGAATGCTTGATCTACGAGATGACAGAATGGTAGTATGATTTTCAGGTGGGATATTCTAATAGGAGGTTATTGGGCACAGGAAGTGTCTGATCTTCTCCAGGAGCATGCATGGACTTGGGTGTGTGTACCTTGTCTAAGTTAAACGCAATTTTCTGTCCATTATTCCCTTTTGTTCTTTTCTCTCTCTTGCCCTCCACCTTAGTCTCTATCTTGACCAAATTGACTACTTGAATGTACTCTCGATCAGTGTTATATATACATTGTGTGATATTTATTTTTGTTTAATATTTTGGTGTCAGCGACAGCGTGTTGGCACCGGAAATATAATGTATTGTAAAGTGTGTCTGAATAATCCTGTGAGGGATGGGCTGCGAAGGCAGCCAGACACGGAAATAATATCATTCATTCATTCATTCATTCAGTAGTACAGCAACCTAAGAGGTCTGTCTGGTCTTCAAGATACTCAGGGGACCGGTGCCCATGATGGAGCTGACTACTTTCTCCAGAGTGACAGACGCCCATGGAGGTCCTCTGACCTTGTTCCCTCTAAATTCGACACAAACATGGCATGGCTGTCCTCAAAATTCAGAAATCACACAGACAAACCTTGTTTGATATGTCTTGGACAGAGTGTAAACTATAGTAAAATACGCACATCACTTAGTGGAGGTGCTGGGTTCAAAAAGTGACATATGAAAAGAGAAGGGAACCCGCACACTCATACTGTATGCTCCAAAAGAGCCAAGGCTCTTCATCTGGTCAAACCTGGATAGAGTGTAAAACATGTAATTCCAATTCCTCACATATAATAGTGAAACATCCCTTCCTCACTAGGGTTAGGGTTGTTAAGCAAATCATTACTTATGTCTCATCTCGCTCTCTCTCTCTCTCTCTCTCTCTCTCTCTCTCTGTTTCATGTTTTTAATATAAAGGAGTCAGGTGGTGGTATAAATTGGCTTCTTTCTGTTCTATGGGGAGTACCCTTAGTCCCTTACCCTCCTTAATTGTCTATCCGCATCAGTATGGGAATAAATTGGCATTTAAAACGGGAATAAAAGAGACAATTTGGCCAAATCAACTGTTTTTTTTTATCAGACTTTCCTGAAATAGAGATGTGCATGTAGAGTACAACCCAGAGTTTTCATTCTAGAGAGTGTAGTTAAATGAACACTCAGGGTTGTATACTGTGTTCTATATACATTTATGTGTAGTACTAGTGAGGGAGGGAGACTGCCTGGGAGAGGGAAGAAGGACTGAGCTCATCAAAAACTCCCTCAAGGCCAGGTTCCTATATCTTTCATTCTCTGTGAAGAGAATAATTAACCCCCTGAGACAGAACTGAATGGTTGGCTGTCTAAAACCTGAGTGTGATCATTGATGTAGATCAGTGTTTCTCGACATCTGTCACGGCACCCAAAGTTGGGTTGTGACTCGTGTGTTAGGATTTAAAGTGGGTCCTCATTTTTCAGAGGAAACCATTTAACCTACTGGTTATGTGAAAATCGGGATTCCCGGTTTAAACTTGGCAATTCACCTGAACAACTTATTTGGACAGCTGTTGCACGATGCCCTTGTATCCTCACCATTGAACAACATTTAATATAACCACAATATTGTACAACCCATGTCCCCCTCCCTCGGGGCTCACACATGCGGTTATATCCCGTCATTGATCTTCATTACGTCACACTCAAAATCAGTATATATACCACGGCATACATATAAAACAACCCAAGTGACCACAATCTACTACTTTTCAACTTACATATACATACATACTGTACGTTACCTAAGTAATTGCGCGCTCTGCTTGCGCACTAGTAGGCCATTTGTGTGTGCAAAAGGGAAGTGCACAGGAAGCACTGAAGGCACGCTGCGTTGCTGCCCAAGTGACGTCACTCATGCGACTCCTCCATGTCTCTCGCTGCCACTAAAGTGACAACAGCACGTCACGCAAGCTTCCGCTCATGCTTCCGCTATGTTTCGCAAAGAATGTCGGGGAAAAATGTGCCCCTTCTCATGAACACATGCCCCAGAGCTGGAAGAGGTGTCTACCTTTATATGGTGTTTACCATAGACTGTAGGTGTTTACACAAAAACGCTAATAAACCGCTAACATTTTGGGAAAGTGGAAAACAGACGTAACAGTTAAAGGGATAGTTCAGATTTTTTGAACTTAAGTTGTATGAAATACTTGCCATTAATATAATGGTTGCAACTGTATTAATTGATTGCCCGAGTCCTGTGGTGGGAGTTCTGCTCGGGTTTTGGTGAAATATCAAGTAGTTCCGGTCATTTTGTGGGGGGCACTGGGGGCCACGCAGTAAAAGTAAATTAATCCACAAAACTAACGTCATTTGTATTGTTGACCTATTTCTAAAATATTAGTGCGACTTCCGTTCTTTTTTTACCCCTCTATCACACAGAACTATGTTTTTTGTGTCCATATCACTACGCCCAAAAAATAGTTCCATGTGATAGAGGGGTCAAAGTTGAACGAAAGTCGCGCTAATATTTTAGAAATAGGTCAACAATACAAATTACGTTCGTTTTGTGGATTCATTTACTTTTACTGCGTGGCCCCAGTGCCCCCCACAAAATGACCGGAACTACTTAATATTGACCAAAACCAGAGCAGAACTCCCACCATGGGACTCGGGCAATCAATTAATACAGTTGCAACCACTATATTAATGGCAAGTATTTCATACAACTTAAGTTCAAAAAATCTGAACTATCCCTTTAAAGGTAGTTTGCAAGCCGCTGAGGAGGCAGAAGGTCTGTTTATTTATAGTTTTACCTAGCTTAGACCAGTGGTTTTCAAACTTAACTTGGAATTGTAGGAGTTGAGGCATTAGTTTAAGTCTGTTCCAGGGTTAAAAATAGCCAATGTACAAACTCACAACATGAGGCATTGAGCATGTACATTGGCTATTTTCAATTTTCAAATGTTGCCTCTTTCCTAGGTAATTTGACAATTTGGCCAATGTTTGCACACATTTTATAGAATCGGTGATTTTTGAAGCAGTAATGGTCTTTTTACATTTTTCATTTTAGAGGTCTTAAAAGGCCAAATCCTCACAGTTTGAGAACCACTGGCTTAGTTCCATTTACAGATTAAAATCACGGTCCAATACTTTAAGATGGGCTTCCCTGTCATCTCAGCCTGAGAGGACTTGTAAAGTCAATATTCACAGTGGTAATAAGTATGATAATATTCTGTTCATGAGTTTTATTGCTGTAGGTAGGATGTCTCTGAAATCTCTCATGGAATGGATGAAAAATGTGCAGGCTGCCATTCAAAAATATCACTGTGGTCTCACCACAATCCAATTAATCCAGTCAAAATGAGGAAATACTGCTGAGCAATTTACGATTGAAATAGCTTGCCCTTCCAGGACAGAGATTTTTTTATTCTAACCACCAGAGGGTTATATAAATGTGCCATGCAAAGCACCTCCTATACCCCTGGACATCTGTGTGTACTTTAAAATGGATTAATGCTGCTGCCGGATAAAGAGGATTCAAAGCAGGAAAATTATGTATTCGAAGGAATTAGAGCAAGCGTTTTTAATTCGGGAGCAAGGACGTCAAATTGCATTTCTATGTTCTGTAATTGTAGCATTCAACTTGAGTTACTACAAAAAGGGATTTTTTTCTGATGAAATTATTGCGCTGCAATTTCACACTAATCTGTATTACTGAATATATTTGAGGTACTGTACGTGAAAACGAGCAAAGAGAGGTGTGATTAACTAACTATGTGGTTGAAACACAAACTAAACTAATTTTATTTATCTCTGCTGCTCTGTGAGCTCACCTTTTACTGTATAGACTCTTTACAATTAGCAGCTAAATATAAAATGTAATGAATGGTTTAGGTAAATCATTTAACTGAAGGATAAAAATGATCAGAAAATTATATACTACACAAATTAGTAAGCCATCCTGCAAATATTGTCTAGTGCTTAGGCATCATGATCTTCAGCTTATGTTCATCACTTTAGAGAGACACTTTTTTTGTTTTTGATTGATTCAATACTTTTATTAGTCAGAAATGTAAACGGCACGTGGCACAGTAAGACATTAAGGCTAAAATAGTCCCGAGGACTTTTTTGTGGTCTTATGTTTTCAGTTAATTAACAGCATAAAAAATACAATACTACGTACAAAGGAGAAAAAGGAAAAACAACGGCAGTGATGGGAGTTTATGTTCACCTCCCCTTGTGGCCTCCTGATAGATGTTTTTATGTTCACCTCCCCTTGTGGCCTCCTGATAGATGTTTATGTTCACCTCCCCTTGTGGCCTCCTGATAGATGTTTTTATGTTCACCTCCCCTTGTGGCCTCCTGATAGATGTTTTTATGTTCACCTCCCCTTGTGGCCTCCTGATAGATGTTTTTATGTTCACCTCCCCTTGTGGCCTCCTGTCTCCTGATAGATGTTTTTATGTTCACCTCCCCTTGTGGCCTCCTGATAGATGTTTTTATGTTCACCTCCCCTTGTGGCCTCCTGTCTCCTGATAGATGTTTTTATGTTCACCTCCCCTTGTGGCCTCCTGATAGATGTTTTTATGTTCACCTCCCCTTGTGGCCTCCTGTCTCCTGATAGATGTTTTTATGTTCACCTCCCCTTGTGGCCTCCTGATAGATGTTTTTATGTTCACCTCCCCTTGTGGCCTCCTGTCTCCTGATAGATGTTTTTTCAGGCCAGTTTTGAAATGGGTGCTGTCGGGACATTCCAAATGTTATAGTAGCAGAATGAGTTGAGAATGAGAGTCTACATTTGGATCATGGTCTCTCGCTCTAGTGTTACGGCTGTGGGTGTCACACGCTTTTGAAAAGTAGTTAGATAGTTATGAGGGTATTAAGGACGATGAAGCTGGATACCAGTTATAGCCGTTGTAATTGGAATTTAAACACTTTGCCATTCTGCTGTTGCTACCCCTTGGCCATGGGGTGATTATCTAATAAACCGTACTCTTAAATCAGTGCTAGATAAGACAATACTGCATGAATAACTACAATATTCACAGCATTAGTTATGGTTGTACCACAAGATGCAATATTTGTGGAATTGGTTTGCCAAAGTACCATGGCTAATGTGACTCTAGACTGCATCCAGAGCTCAAACAAATCACAATCTGTTTTGCTTCACAAAACCAGTGTCAGTGACTACCTACCTGGAATTCTGTAATTGTTTTCATGTATCAAATTGACACAGACACAGAGGCAAATATAAAGACATATGGACATAACTATGGATGTCCCGATCACGGAACAACTCAAAATTCCAGGCTCTTAAACAAATACAGGCAAGCAGGCTGACAGACAGGACTGAGTCAGTGAGATAGACAGACAGACACATAAAGCTTGTTATCTCTCTGTGTGGCAGGTACATGATATGCTCTGTTGAAGCCAGCTCCCATCGGAGTCATGTTACAAGAACTCAAGTGTGAAAGATACAATATAAGATGTGATTTCGTGTTGAGGGTGTCTCCCCACAGATACCGAAATGTACAGCTGTGAAATGTAGGTTGGAGCAATTGGGTAAATCTCAATACATGATGCGAAGCCTGCGGAGCTAGTTCAGGCAGGCACTCGTGAGTGCGCCTACCTGATCAGGTGACTAGTCTCATGCATTCTTTACCTGATCAGAGCGACTATTTATCTGCCTACCTGCTCTTTCCTGGCTTCTCTCCCGCTGTGCGGTCGTGCGCCGCTGCTGTCTCCCTGCCTCGCTCGCTGCTAACCTGCTGCTCATGAAGTTTTTGCAAATCCCACCGCCTCCCCAGCATCCACCTGTATACAGGCTCTGTTTCTAGATCCCCCTGCATGGGGGTCTTATTCATTCCCTGTAATTCTACTTGGCTTATAATTTAACAAATGTTAATGTTACAGGGAATGAATAGGGACAGAGCCCTGACGCCAATCTATGCTTCATATATCTATGCTCAAATATATATTCTAAATTCACTCTAAGAGTTGTCTCACTGAACTACATTTTACTCATTGATCGTGTAAACACAGCCTTTTGTTTTAGTGCCCCAACCACGTGGAATGACTTACTACTTAAATTAAAGATCTGCTCTCCCATTACATACGGTCAATTTAAATCTTTGATTGCAGACTTACCCCCAAGTGTCTGCAACTGTTTTTAAACCTGTATTAGATCACAAAATGAGGAAATGTTGCTGTTCTGTTTTTTTGTTTTTGTTTATTGCTTGGAAAATGTTGTATTATGTTGTACTGTATCTCGACGACACTGCAAATGAGGGAAACCTCAATGTCTCTCGAGAATAAATAAAGGTTTGAATGAAAAGTTCCTCCATCTTGAAGGACATCTTGTAATTTGCTTGTTGAGGAGAGTGGAGCCTCCCTGAACAAGACCTGCACAGGCCTAAAACTCCAGCCCTATCCCTGCAGCTCTGACCATGTGTTCAAGCCCTAGCACAGCAAAGTCTTATTCTTTTTAGCCCAAGCCCAACCCAACACCTAATCACTTTAATGTCTCTCTGATGTTCACTTTCTCTGATGCGTGCACTCTGAGGCACGCTCTCCGATACATGCAACACAGACCGAACACATTAACTTACAAACTGTCTTTTACAATGACGCATGCATAACCAAAGCTATGCCATCCAGTGGATATATAAAGCCAAGTTACTTGATCCAGCAGTAAATTGGTAAATTAACATAAACGAGTGCCGCTGCCAAACATTTTCACAAAATATTAATAGTGACTGTCCATCACAGAGAAGCATACGCAGACTGCTTATGCTTCTCTGTGATGGACAGTCACTGAGACAACCAGTGTTTTCCAGTGGTAAAACTTGAGTCACTTCCTGACTTCACACATTCCATGTCATTATCATGTTGATTACTAGTGGTTTATATAAAGATGTGTTCCTCTGTGTTTACCTTTAGTCTGAGGAAGAGCCTTGTGCTCGAAACGTCAGTCACTTTGTGGTGCAAGAAAGGGATCTATTCTATAGCATCAGAGCCCTCAGTGTGCGAGCAGCCTTATTTTTATTCACTTCCTGACTTGCCCACATACATTTTGAAATACGAGTCAAATAGAACCCTAGCCAGACTGAATAGCGAAGTGAGAAAGAAAATCCACAGAACGTACAGCGAATCAGTCTGGATTCCAGGCTAAGGGTGTCACTCACTGCTGGCTCCCCAGTCACATTTACACCAGTGGCTTGATAGCTTGTGATCTATTTCTTTGCGGATAGCAGCGGATGGATGGCATCTCTCTCAGTGGCGCATAACATTTAAGAGCTGGTAGAATTTTGGCAAGAGGAATATTGCCAGTTTATGGAGTCTAGACCCTCATCTAGACATGATCAATTCTGGTGATGGTGCCTTAAATTAGTTCTCCAGCTATGCCACAAAAAATGTGGAACGCCCTACCAGTCTTAAAGGAGTGTTAAATCCCTACTCTCCTTTAAAACTGCTCTAAAAGACCACTTACAGGTGTAAGTGGTAAGCCCCTGTAAAAAGTAAACGCCTACCTGTCCTATACCCAAGGCCTGTCAGTGTTTCAACTCAAATGTTAATGTCGAGGGCCTAACCACCACCTCACCGTTGCTTCACCGCCAAAGTCGAGGTCATGCGACACCTGGCTGATTCCAGAAAAAGTACTCGCATGTTTTACTAAAGTAAAAGTACCAATACTGCAATCTAGAAATACTCCTTTACAAGTGAATGTCCAGAATTCAAAATTTACTTGAGTAAAAGTATTGATATCAAAAGTATTGATATCAAAATGTACTTAAAGTACCAAAGTAGAAAGTACGAATTATACAAAATGTCACTTTCACAACTTTTCAAATATTGCATCGTGAACTTGGATGTAGTGGAGTAAAAGTATTGGAAATTGGAAATACTAAGTACAAATGCCTCAACAGTACAGTACTTAAGTACGGTAAATATAATTAGTTACTTTCCACCACTGGCTGATTCCAACAGGGGGCAACAGTACAGTACTTAAGTACGGTAAATATAATTAGTTACTTTCCACCACTGGCTGATTCCAACAGGGGGCAGCGGTTGTGCTCCGGCAGGAGACTCACTGCACATCTGACAACATCCTCCAGGCTATTGGATGAATGAATTAAATATACTTCCCCTAGCTGTGTATTCCTGTAATCCCTCTGTTCTTGTTCACAAGTTGCCCTACAAGCACGTTTTTATTAAACAAATTGACATGAAAAAATAGTAGTAATAATATATATTTTTGAAGGCATGGGGAGAGAGTATGTTTTGCACTCCGTCCGTGTGTGTGTCCGTCCTTCCGTCCGTCCGTCCGTCCGTCCGTCCGTCCGTCCGTCCATTACCAGCTAATCTCCGCCACCGTTGGCCCGATCCATGCCAAACTTTGCACACACACTCCCTGGATGCCAACAACGAACCTCTGCCCCAAATATTCTTCAACGGCCTGTTATAGCGCCACCATGAGGCCGATTTAGGCAAAACACATTTCTGTAGATTACGCGTACACATTTTATCCATACATCACACAATTCGGTATACACTATCTTCATAGTCATGTGATCAACACAGATCTGCACCAAACAAAAACGTTTATATTACTCCTAAACATTTTGCCAAACATCTCACACAGTCCTATCCTCCTGGTGGAGACCTGTGCCCAGAAGGGCACTTTTTCTAGTTTTAATTATCGACTACCGGTGCATTGATAAGTCAGATTAATCACATAACGTATGTATTATATAATGCATCGCATCTTTACTCTTGATTTGAAGTCATATCGCCCAGCCTTAGGTGGCACCTTAATTAGAAACATGTGAAATATACTTACACATGTATGGATCCACGAGAGACTGAATGATTAACGGTTCAATTAAGGGACATAGCAGGCCTACGTATATTTCACATTGTGTTTTGACGTCTGTGATGTTCTGTCGAAGGAAATTAATTAAAAAGATGAATTAGTGTACAGTAGTGTACTGTAGCAATAACATTACAGCAAATACAGCATCCTGTACAACATGACATCAAATTTTCTGACCAAAGCAAATTGAAAGACAATAAACGATACAGAATAATCACCTCATAAGTCATTGATGTTGCTTCAAAACTGAACTGAAGCAAGGATGTCTCTTTTGATAAAGCAAATGATGTTCATAAATCTCATCCTCGTATCTCTCCCTTGTGTAGGCCTAATTTAAGCTCAAACCACACCAGCTGCAACTCCTTGGAACAAAACCGTTTTAAGGTCAACCACACCAATGCAACTCCTTGAGTTGCAAGGAGTTGCATTGGTGTGGTTGACCTTAAAACAGTTTTGTTGCAAGGAATTGCAGCTGGTGTGGTTTGGCTTTCTAATAGACGTGATGTGCTGTGAACTTGTAGATCTGCTAGTTTCACTATTTAAATAAAGACAAATATAACACAACATTGATAGTGTCACAATATCAATATTGAGGTATTTGGTCAAAAGTGTTCTTGTTTATTTGTTTATGTCGATCACCCAGCCCTAGGGCATTTTGTAGTGAGGTGAGCGCTAAGCCCGTGACACAGAGAAAAAATAGGTTACATTTCTGTGTTGCTCCAACTCATTTTGGATTGTCTGTGCCACGCAGCGACACTCCGAAATAGAACCAAGCTCTCAGATACAGGTTTTGATGCCTCCAGTGTGGCTGCAGCCTTTGTAAAAATAACACGCACGTCTGACGGCCTTTAATTGACCTCTTGGCAAACAGTTTGTGATGTTGTGCGGTTGGCGTGACCGGCTCTTCCGTGTCCACAGTTTGACGTGCTGAAGGAAAGGAAAGGGCAGGTCACAGAGACCTTGTGCTAGCACTGAGATGTGTTGTACCTCATTATACTTAAGAGATATGCCTGCCTGAGGCTTGCGTGCGTACACACACACACACACACACACACACACACACACACACACACACACACACACACACACACACACACACACACACACACACACACACAGAGGCCAGGGAGGAGAGCTTGTACAGTACAGTACAGTACAGTACAGTACAGTACAGTACAGTACAGTACAGTACAGTACAGTACAGTACAGTACAGTACAGTACATACTGCACGAGTACAATACAGCACCACACATTTTCAGACGGGTCGGATTTTATTTACTGTATATGGTTTACTGTTAAGTACACTGACGGATGTTTGGATACATACATGTACGATATATCCTGCCTCCATACGTGAGTTTGATAACCACATTTGAGGGATTACTGCAAAACATGGTTATAACCATGTGTGCACCGTATGATATTTCCTCCTGATCTTTTGAGTGCTTGGATCTTATCTATTCTCCCCCGTTGATCCCTTGAAGCACCACCGTTCTACATTTACCGTTATATCTCCCTTGAACACCTGGTCGGTTCTCTCGTTTCTCATGTTTATATGCATACAAGAACGTTCACCCAAAAGCACGCTCGCCCCGGGTCAAATCCTGGGACCTCGGAACGGTCACCACCAGGTAATCCTAAACGTAACTTCAGTAAAACTATGTCTAAACCTAACCTTATTCCTAAACCAACGTAACGTCAGTAAAACTATGCCTAAACCTAACCTTATTCCTAAACCAACGTAAAGTCAGTAAAACTATGCTTAAACCTAACCGTCAGTCGCCCCCACTCTTGCAATCCAGCCCCCCTGAGTAGACGCGGTTATTTCATTACAGCAGTTTTTCTTTTCTTCTATGAAATTACATGTTTATTTATTGTGACATGTCAGTGGTTAGGGTGCATGCATACTGCTGTCAGGTATTTGAGCTGATGCCTGACAGCAAGTCCCCGGTTCAATTCCCGGCTGGCCAGATGATTTGATATGTCATTCCATTTAATCTCTCTTTGTGTTTCCTCTCTCTCTCTCTCTCTCTGTACCGTCAAATAAAGGCTTAGAAATGCACCCCAAAAATTTATAAAATGTAAGGACATACATGTAATGGCTGGCATCAGCTGGGGGAAACGTTGAAATGCAATTAAGCCACAACTGAGCTGAGAATGGTTGTAGAGTCATTTTACCAGGGTTGCTATGCAGCTTCTTTTATCAGTTAATTATTTTTATGGAGCCTAAGTCAAGGCAATTATTGCATGGTACTTCATGATGGGTTTCATTGTGCAGCAGGGCAATGGAGCAATACTAAAAGCAAAACCAAGCCATTTGGATTACTTTGTACTGTGTTCTCCCTCAGGAAGACAAACAGGATAATGATGACGGCGAATGGCGGATGCTCAGGGTCCTCCTCAAAGGTTAAAAGTAGAGTCAATGGGAACAGCAAAAACAGATAAGCTCCAAGCACACAAAGAGCAGGAGATCCAGTAGCAAGAAAGCAAATAACATTTTAGACTGCATCTCTTCTGTTCTTTGAGTGCTGTTTCTTCATACTGTGTATATACAGTATGAACATGTTTTGCAATGCTAGGGTATATCGTACATTTTAAGTTGATTTATTATCCAAACATCCGTTGTACATTGAACAGTAAAACATATACATTAGATCTGTGATGGAGCACTGTCTTCTTTAAGCTGTGGGGATGGGTCCTTTCGAGTGTGTGTGTGTGTGTGTGTGTGTGTGTGTGTGTGTGTGTGTGTGTGTGTGTGTGTGTGTGTGTGTGTGTGTGTGTGTGTGTGTGCGCACTCACACAGGATATACCATATATAAAAGATCATTATGTGTCAGTATAATGATTATATTTTGCAGTGACCATTCAAAGTGGGTTTGATACATGGTGTTACAAAGTAGCACAAGTGGGCAGTTAGCATATGTCTAATTGTCTATAGTAAATGGTAAATGGTAAATGGTAAATGGTGCATTTATATAGCGCCTTTATCCAAGGCGCTTTACATAGATTGTGCATTACATTCACCCATTCACACACACATTCATACACCGATTGCAGCGGAAGCCATGCAAGGCACCAACCAGCACATCGGGAGCAATTTGGGGTTCAGTGTCTTGCCCAAGGACACTTCGACATGTAGACAGGAGGAGCCGGGATTCGAACCGCCGACCCATGGATCATTGGACGACCTGCTCTACCTCCTGAGCCACAGCCGCCCAGATAGCCAGATAGTCATCTGGACTCTAGAGCTATGCTGAGATTAGTACAGCCTAATAAAGTACTCATCCTGATCAATAAGCACAAGGACCTCCTATCTCCTAATAATGGAACTACTGAAAGTCCTCAGCTCTGGTATTAGTTGTGGTTCTAGAGCGCAACTGATGCCCGATTTTTACCAATTACCAATGTTGTGACCTTTAAAAAAAAAAAGAGAACAATCTATTGTAATTAATAAACACAGATTTGATTTGAAAAGACTGATTGGTCTGGCACAAACCATCTCAACCTATGTGTGTATGTCTTTTTCAGGTGCGCACGTGAGGCAGGCTCCTGGAGGACGGTGGGAGGGAGATACTCGAAGGAAGATGAGGAAGAGCAGGAGTGTGCTCTCAGTGTCTCCCAACGATGTAAGTCCCATCGTTTTTAAACGTTTGTAAGCTAATCCCCATTTGGCTTGGTTCTATAGTTACAGTATGTAAAGTAAACAGAGGTTGCATGTTTAAATCATTACACCTCCCTTCGCAAACACATGCATGTTTGAAATCCTGTTCATTAACCAGTGTAGATCTAGTGTTCTTATGGGAAGTTACAACTGGAGGTAGTTCTTGTGCGTTATCTGAGCGGGCTAACCCAATTCTGTTGAATTGCTGATATTGTGAAATTGCTCCAAAATAAATTCTCACTAGTTTATACTTTATCGCACGGCGGTGTCACACGGTTAAAAATGGGGATATAGATATAAAAGGCCACACCGTGGCAAGGATGCAACACGTTGAGGGCTGGTAGATTGGCTGTGGAAATTATGTCTCTTCTACATTCTACAAGCTCACAAGGCTGCTCTTTCTCATATGATGAAGTACTGTATGTAGTGCCGGCTTACGTGGGTAAGACGCACCATTTTAGTCATTGGCATTTCAGTGCTTGATAATTGCATTTTACACCTCGTACTGTATTTACAACATACTGTTGACCTAGACCTCTAGTTCATTCTGCTCCTCCTCTCTAACAGGTGGTGAATATTAAAACCCACAGGTACCTGGCTGGCATACTGAGTATACAGTATGTTCAGGCTGAGTCTGACTCACTTACTGTTGATGCAACATACAGTATGCCCCTCTCCAATACCTTATGCACACACCACGCACACACACTCCTTTTGACTGCATAATATAGCTGCGTACTTGTGTATTGTACAGTCATACTGTAATACATACATACATGCACGCATGTACGCACGCACGCACGCACGCAGGCACGCACGCACGCACGCGCGCACGCACGCACGCACGCACGCACGCACGCACGCACGCACGCACGCACGCACGCACGCACACACACACACACACACACACACTCAAATGGTTGTGGGTGTATTCAATATCCTCTCTCTGACCTTTATTCTTCTCACTCTGTTTCTGTGTTTCTCTTCAGCACTGGTCTATTTCCATCATTCCCTCCCTCATAATTTCTTTTTACTTTTAACGTGTTCGGTTATTAGGTTATTATATTATATTAAATTTAAACATTAATCGTTATATTTAACATTCTGTGGATTTTGTGTGTTCTGAAGCCTTTTGAGCTGCAATGAAAACAGCCAATAATCCCTCAACAGTGACATCTGCTGGCAATTTGTTATGTCATATATAGGATTTGTGGACTCTTACATCACATTGCAATTGAGCTCAGAAAACCTTTAAATTTGTTTTTTTAAAGAATTACAAAAACGTTTTTTTTATGTCACGATCCCTTCAAAGCAAGGTAGATTAGGTTAGAGCCTGACCAACATTGGCAAAAGTGATTGCAACGTTGGATCGGCGGTTCTGGGCAACTGAATAGCCGATATATACCTTTTATATGGACATGGTCAGTTCTGGACAACCACACAGCGGGCACTACACTCACTGGCCTGGAGTTCTTTGAGCCGATGTGCATTTGTGCATCAACCGACTTCAAACTCGACGCGCGCATGACCTATGGGCATATCGGTTGGATCCGATTTTTCCCGATCTGATATTTATATTTTTACACTTATGCCATATCACAATAGTACAATATCCCAAATCACAGACAATATCCAGTCTAATATCATGATATGGATATAACTGTCACAGTCTGTCTCTCCCTCAGTCTGTGACTCCACCCTGGCCACTCCCATATCCCATTCCAGCACACTCAGTTCCATTTACACACCTGTCTTCAACTCCCTCATCAGCCCAGCAGTGAACACTTCTCCAATCAACCTGCTCCCTATAAACTGGACTTGGTGCAAACACTCAAGCCAAATTCCAATACCCAAAATCTCGGCCACTCGCTCACTCCCACTCGGGGTCATTCCAGCTTGACCCGGAAATGGTTAACGTTCCAATTGTTAATGTGCTCCATCGAGGAGGTGAGTGGAGTCGAGTGGAGGAGCCGAGAGCACATACAGCGAGTGTACATCAGGTGCAGGCTCGTGGTGTTTTTTTGTCTCCTTGCGGCGGATTTCCGCATCATGTGTACATGTTTTCTTTCCTTCTCCAGTGATATAAGTCCTCCTCCTCCACACTAGCGCTGCGGCTGACTCAACGCACGCACACACAGTCACACACGCACACACATTAAACTAAAAAGCATTGCTTGAATTGAATTTTGCTGAATTAATAGAGCTTCAGAATGATAAAGTAGCCTATCTATAGCCTAAAGTGAAAGGACCACAACAAGCCACTGGCTTGTATGATATAAAGCATAATAAAAGTAGGCTATATAAATGCGCACTTCATCTGCCTCAAAAGCTAGTTAATTTCTCTCTGTACCTGGATTTATACAAGCAAAAAGGAACGCGGACTGCGGTCAGGAATTATCTTCAGCCTTCATAATCATATAATATAAGTTTGCTCATCCTGGCGCGTATTCACTATTTCAGGAATAAATAGCTGTGCACATGTTATTGTTACCTATAGATATAACGATGTGGCCAAAACTGGCCATACACATTGATGTATTGTCTATTCTGTTTCGATTCCGATCATTTGAAAATGACCTGATCTGCCCCGATTTCCGATCACGTGATCGGATCGGGACAACCCTAAAATGTATGCTTATAATGAATGATAGAATATAGAATTTGCCTCTGTATTGGGTATTGATATAATGTGTGTGTTTGTAAAAGTGGCCGGCTGTAGCTGAGAGAGATTGAGGCCCCTGCCACACGAAAACGGCTCGGGCTGTTAGCCACGCAAGTTTGTAGTCAGTAGAGAACATGTGCATAATTATAATCCGCCCGTTATCCGACCGCAATTTATTAATTAATCCAATTTATTAATCCGCACCACCCGCAATCCGCTGCGCAGGGAAGCGCCCAGTGTATACAGTATAGCCAATCTACAAGCTCACAACGCGACGCTGCGACGCGTTGTGAGCTTGTAGATCGGCTATTTATACTACTTGTACAAACAATGTCACTCACCACTCTCTCGACAGTTCACCAATGTTACGTAGTGGTTGTATATATCCATTTCCATGGTAACACGCCGTCCAAGTTTTCGCGACGTATTTTCATACAGCATATCCAGCGGTCATCGGCGGCAGGGTAAAGAACTTAATCACTCCCAGTCCCACGCCGAACGTATATTCCTCCCTTCTGTTTTACTTAGTTTTAAGTTTCTCTCAGACTCACTAGCTGCCTGTTAGCAACTTTAGCGTAGCTGCCTGTAGGAGACCACTGTGTTGTTGTTGTTGTGCAACAGGACCCAACTTCATAGGCGGCTAATTTGTGCCAGATCATGGAAAATGATTACATTAAAATACTACTACCAACGCACGCACGCCGAGATTGTGTGCGTTTTAAAAGCTATAATCAGTGTTGTAGTCGAGACCACCTAAAGCGAGACCAAGACAAGACCAAGACCTGAGGGGTCGAGACCAAAGACGAGACCGAGACCGCTGCGACCCTAGGGGGCCGAGACCAAGACAAGACCAAGACTTAGAGGGGTCGAGACCAAAGACGAGACCGAGACCACCGCGACCCTAGGGGGCCGAGACCAAGACAAGACCAAGACCTAGAGGGGTCGAGACCAAAGACGAGACCGAGACCGCCGCGACCCTAGGGGGCCGAGACCAAGACAAGACCAAGACCTAGAGGGGTCGAGACCGAGACGAGACCAAGACCGCCGCAAGGCGAGACCAAGACCTTGTTTTTGTTTTTTTGATAGGCACAGAAAACAATCTTGATCTGAAACACTGCAGTGCAAATAGATTTTACAAAATTAGGTATAGGCCTACTACAGCATGATTCATTCAAATATTTATTTTAAATATCAATTAATGAATAACAATGAGGCATGCACATCAGAGCCGCCTGGGAGAAACATTTTTGTGTTAATTAATTAATCAATATCCAAAACTATACAAAATCTATAAGGCCAAACCTTATTAGCCTTTTCAAATGTCCTATTGGAATTGTAGGTGCTGCCAAATAAGTAATTACCCTCATGCCAGTCAGTTGCGCAAATATATAGGTCAGATCAATTAGCAGAGCGGACCAGCTTCTCACTGACTGCAGCACAATGACCAGCGCTTCTTAAAGTTTACTTACTTTAATAATATGACATAGTGTTGGATCTCCAGACAAACAAACCTTGGATTATATCATTATTGGATTATAATTCTTCAAATGACTAGCATGAGCCACAAGGTAAGAAACTAGAATGATTCACTGTTCACAGTCAAACCCTGCAGCGGTTGTTCTTCAACCCGTCGCATTCCCATCAAAGTAGCCTGCTGATACCCACACTAACTTTGTGATCAACCTTAATTTGCTTATTTTATTTGTAAAAAGCAACACTGTATTAAGACATGGTAGTATAATATTGGTGCAAAATGGAAATATGTAATTAAATAGTTAATAGAGAGAGAGAGAGAGAGAGAGAGAGAGAGAGAGAGAGAGAGAGAGAGACACAGACAGACAGACACACAGACAGAGAGAGAGAGAGAGAGAGAGAGAGACACACACAGACGGAGAGAGAGAGAGAGAGAGAGACACAGACAGGCAGACGGAGAGAGAGAGAGAGAGAGAGACACAGACAGACAGACGGGGGGGGGGGGGGGGGTGAGAGAGAGAGAGAGAGAGAGCGAGCTAGCCCCGTTCCCATTTCAAAGTATAAAAAAAAGCTGTCTAGCGCGAGGCCTCGCAAGCCGCACCGACGCCGTTCGCACTATACCAAAAAAGTCAGGCTGTGGCGCTGTGTAACTCTCCGCCACCCGGCCGACACTTTATTTATGCCAGCCTGATATCATTTCATACAATCAGAACATGTTCTAACCCAATTTCAATAGATTTAGTTAAGATTACGTGTGCTCTAATTCAGCGCTGCGCTGCGCTCCTACAGCTGTCTTTAATGTTAATATGAATGGGATCAGTCCTTGCGATCGGGTTGATAGAACGTTTTGCATTGTCTCGTCTCGAGTGGTCTCGGTGGGGGAAGAGACCCGAGACAATTGGTCCGAGACCGAGACGAGACCAAGACAAATGAAGGGCGAGACCAAGACGAGACCGCAAGACAAAAAAGGTGTGAAGCGCGAGACCGAGACAAGACCAAGACAAATGAGGGGCGAGACCGCAAGACAAAAAAGGCGAGAGGCGCGAGACCGAGACAAGACCGAGACAACGAAAATGTGGTCTCGAGACCGGTCTCGAGACGAGACCATGTCTCGAGAACTACAACACTAGCTATAATAAGCATATTTATATACTTTATTATGCCATTACTTTATTTCCCGCATTATTTCACCCGCGGTTTATCCTATATTAATTTATAATAATATGAATTGACCCTAATCCACCCTAAACTGCGGTTCACCCGCGGCAACCGCGGCTAAATCCGCCACCCGCTGGTCTCTAGTAGTCAGCATTTTTATTTCAAGCGTCCACATTGAGGTTATGTTAATTATGCATGTCGTATACACAAGACCGGTAAACCGCTCCGGATTCCAGAGAAAGCTGTAGTACACATGCCCAGCCTGTAGATGGCCACCCAAAAAAGATTCCAGAGAAAGCTGTAGTAGGCTATATTATGCACGGCCTGTAAAATGCATGGGAATGCATAATTTTAATGATTTTACATAGGCCTACTAATATTCTCATAACTACCCTCTTCTGCCAGAAGTATAGGCTACAAAGTATACATTACATAAGCATGAGATTCATAGTTTGCAGATCTTAAAGCTCACACAACGAGGGGCGGCATGATGCATTGTGAACTTATGAGTTTGACTTTGGAGATTATATTCGGGGCGCAACACAGCTGAATGTCAGATAATTGCTTGTTAATAGATTGATTCCACCTGCTGCCTGCACAGCGCTAAACATTTTGCCTAATCTGCAGCTAGTTAACAAGAGAAATTGCACATAGGCTGCTACTATACAAAAGTATAAAAAAGAGGAATTAGAAAAAGTGAAAACAGGCCGTTTATCGAGGAATATGGACAGTAAACGATGTGTTTATCCTACCTTGGGTCTCTCAATGCAAAGCCGTTTTGAAGTTACACAAAGGCTTTGCCGTGACATTTTGGCTGCTTGCTTGCAAATAATATAATTTAGAGAGCAAGTTGAAGCATGGATAGCACCTTCAGAATGTTTAATTTCCACCCAAGAAGACAAAGCACTTTAATGACGAGGTGAGTCCATCCTGCCTGTGAGAGGGATGGACAGACAGCGGTGGCTGCGACCGCTGCGTGCTGCCTATCTTAGATATAGCCTGTACTAATCTATTCTACACTACGCCATTATAGTAACAATAATGCAAATCATCCGTTTCTTTCTTGTCTTTCCAGATTGGTAATCACCATAATTTATATCTGTTCTCCGCTCATCTACAAGCTCATGCATGGGCTGCAGATCGGCTATTTTTGGAGAAGAGATTTATAGACATTATGTGCAAATGTGATACTGTGATACTTATGTAAGTGGTTATGGTGAAATAAACATTCATGAACAAATGGTTAGTCAGGAAAGAGACGGCGTTCGCTGTACACACAGAGACGACAAAGTCGCGTCTCCAAAGTTTGCCAATCTGGGAGGTGGTTTCAAAAAGAGCCGGTTAAGTCCCCAAAAACGCTGTCACCGTGTGGCAGAAAGGGCAGATCGGCTAAATACCACCTGAGTCTGATAATGTCTTTTCACTCCATAGCACATACACGTTACAGTAACTGTGTGTGTGTGTGTGTGTGTGTGTGTGTGTGTGTGTGTGTGTGTGTGTGTGTGTGTGTGTGTGTGTGTGTGTGTGTGTGTGTGTGTGTGTGTGTGTGTGTGTGTGTGTGCTAAGTTACATGAATGTAATGCGGTGCTTTGCCCCTATTATATCCTATTACATTTCATTACCCAGTACTGACATACAGTCCATGCAAACATTGGCATTATCATGTCCATACAGTATGACTGTTCATGCCCATTATCATGTCCATACAGTATGACTGTTCGTGCCCATTATCATGTCCATACAGTATGTCTGTTCATGCCCAGGAGGTACATTGGAATGAAAATCTATCCCACCACGGTGACCATGCCTGTTTTAGACCAATGATTCTCAACCTGTGGCCGGGGACCACTGTTGGGCTGCGAGGATATTGCAAGTGGGCCCCCACTTTCTTTTTTTTGAAATTATGTTTTTATTTTGGTCCTTGTGTACAAGCATAATGAACAACTACATCATGAGAAGTACATTACATTACAATCATATACATATAAAGATATATTTCCCATGTTCTCAATGGTGACCAAAGTTACAACATTTTTCTTTTTCTTTGGAGCAAAAACAAAAAACGAACAAACAAGAAAAAACAAAAAAGACGAACATCTGGGCAGCTCTGAAGGGAAAAGGGGGAAAGGAGACGCTTTCACTAATCTACATTACAACTTATTTGTAAGCAAGTACAGGGTCATACATTCAGCAAGTTACAATAAAGAAAGGAAATGAGAGTAAAACATAAAAATAAAAAAGGGTACAGGATGAGCGATAGCAACACAATACTTTGTTTTCCCTTATTCAGCAAAAGTCTGATCGGACAGGTGCGATGTATTCAGTCCATTTAGTCCAGATCCAGAAGAACTTTTCTTCCTGTAATCTAAGTGAGTAAGTCAGTTTTTCCATCTTGTATATATCATGAGTTATCTCGATCCATTCCTCTACCGTGGGTGGTTGTGTAGACAGGTGCAATTATGGTTTGACCCTAAAAAAATTGCAACAGAAGGTTTCTCAACTGTTTTGTGTAGTATTAGGTGTCCTTAATAACATACTAAAAGTTTACCAAAGTTTGACCATGCGAAAGGTGTTATTTTAGCATAATATGCATAATATGCCCATAACATCCTATATAAGGCAAAAAAGTCCAAATGTCATCATTCTTTAAGTAACATGTGACATATGAAACTAGGGTGTTTGCATGATTCTGAATCCATTCCAAGCATTAGTTTTGCACAAAAAACACTCCTTGGGAGGAAAACGGCCACACAAACGTGATGAGGTCAGCACATTTGGTCAAGTGGATATGGCCTAATTTAGCCCAAGGAGTGTTTTTTGTGCAAAACTAATGCTTGGAATGGATTCAGAATCATGCAAACACCCTAGTTTCATATGTCACATGTTACTTAAAGAATGATGAAATTTGGACTTTTTTGCCTTATATAGGATGTTATGGGCATATTATGCATATTATGCTAAAATAACACCTTTCGCATGGTCAAACTTTGGTAAACTTTTAGTATGTTATTAAGGACACCTAATACTACACAAAACAGTTGAGAAACCTTCTGTTGCAATTTTTTTAGGGTAAGGTGCCTTTTTTTCATATATGCCCTCACCTAGTGGTTGCATCCACCTCCTAGTGATGGCCTTCTTGCTAGCCACCAGGAGGGTCAGAATTAATTTTTTATCGTTACTATCAAATAAGTCATATGGGAGGTTTCCTAGGTATAAGGTATCAAACCGGAAGGGGATGTCGATCCCAAACACCGCTTCTAAATGATCATGAATTTCCTTCCAATATGTATCTAGAACTGGGCATTCCCAAAACACGTGAAAATGGTTCGCTGCATTTTGATTGCATGATCTCCAGCAGTCTACTCCTGTACCTCTGTATCTTGTTTGCAGTGGTGTTATAAAATACCGTATATGATTTTTCCAATTAAATTCTCTCCACATATTTGAACATGTTGACTCCCATAGCGATTTGCAAGTTTTCTCCCATTCTTCTTCAGTTATAGTGAAATTCCCTTCTCTTTCCCATTTTTCTTTTACATATATCGTATTTTCAGTCGTGTTCTGCTGGAGACCATTATACAGTCTAGAGATAATCCTACTGCATGTAGGAGAGTCTCCTGCTGACAAAAACACCCTCATGAGGTCTGAAGACTCCAAAAACAAGGCGCCACTCAACGTCTGGTTCATGTAGTTTCTGAGCTGTAAATATCTATAAAAATCACTTTTTTCCAGGTTATGTTTCTTCTGAACAGATTCAAAGCTCTTGAGTGCCCCCTTGTGTACAAAAGTGTAATAGTTGGTTATGCCTTTTGGGATCCATCGCCTAAATCGACAGTCAGTTCTGTTTGGAATAAATTCTGTGTCATACGCACACCATCTCAGCATTTTGGCCCCATTTTTAAGGTCACGTTTTTTCAATGTTTCTTGCCAAATCTTTAATGCTGTATTAATCCAGGGGTTATTTCTATCTTTCATATTATTTATTAACCTATCATCCCCAATTATGGCGGCTAGTGGTATCCCCTGAGCCCATGCCACCTCAATATCTTTCCATCTTGCCGAATATGAAGGCATGCACCAGTACACAAGGGTCCTCAGCTGAGCGGCACAATAATAGTCAAACAAACAGGGGAGGCCAAGTCCCCCTGCTTCCCTTTTTAATTGTAGAGTTTTATATCTAACTCTGGGTCGCTTGCCCTGCCATATGTACCTGGATATTAATGTATCCCATTCTTTAAATTGGTTGGGTGCCACCTCGACTGGGAGGGATTGGAATAAGTACAGTAACCTTGGTAGGATGTTAATTTTAACAGAGTCTATCCTGGAACTAAGGCTCAAAAAAGGAATGAGGCTCCAACGTGCCAGATCGTCTTTTATTTTCCCATTCAGGGGGCCATAATTAAGATCCGTTATTCTAGACAAATCTTTGGGCAGAACAATTCCCAGGTATCGTATTGAGTCTGCGTCCCATTTTAGGTCATATTTCCCTAATATAGTCTCGGGCGGGTTTATAGTTAAAAGTAATAACCTGGGTCTTTTCGATATTGAGCTTATAGCCCGAAAAAGATCCGTATTTCTCTAGTCCCTCCATTAGAGTCGGAATTGATTGTGTGGGCTGTTTTGAATATATTAACAAATCATCTGCGAATAGCGCCAATTTGTGTTCACCGTCTGCCATGTTTATACCTTTAATATTTCTATTTTGTTTTATCATTTGGCTTAATGGTTCAATGAAAATCGCGAAGAGGCTACAAGAAGCGCTGCAGCCCTGTCTGACACCACGTTCCAGAGTAAAAGATTCCGTCAGGTCACCATTTATTTTTATTCTAGCAGATGGATTTTTGTATAACGCCTGAAATGTCTTGATAATAGACTCATGAAACCCAAACCTCTTTAGCACCTTAAATAGGAAGCTCCAAAATACTGAATCATAGGCCTTGTGAGCATCAAGGCTTAATAGAGCTGCCTCCTCCCCACTCTGAACTATTTGGCTAACAATGTGTAGAGTTATTTTAATATTATCTTGTGTTTGCCTTTGACGAATGAAGCCTGTTTGCTCTTTTGAAATTATGCAAATTAGAATCCCATCTAATCTTTGTGATAATATGGACGTGAACAATTTGTAGTCTAAATTTAGTAAACTGATGGGTCTGTAACTGTTACACTCGACTTTATCCTTTCCTTCTTTCGGAATGACTGATTATTGCTTCCTTCCAGGAGGACGGAGTCTCTCCGGTCTGCATTACCCAGTTAAAGGCTCTTAATAAAACGGGTACCAAATCCTCCCTCAAACCCTTATACCACTCAGCCGTGAAGCCGTCTGTGCCTGGCGATTTACCTCCCTTCAGCCTAGAAATTGCTGCTTCTATTTCTTCCATTGTTATTCTGGCTATTAAATCTTTGTTTTGGTTTTCCGTGACGGTAGGCAGGTCAAGAGACGCAAGGAAAGAATCAACCTGAGGTTCATTATTAGTTTGTGGTTGGGAGTATAATTTCTTGTAGAAAGTGTTAAAACTCTTTTTAATTTTCTCTTGGCTAGTCTCTATTACCCCAGATTCAGGATTCTTTATCTTTAAAATGGTGTTGTCCGCTTGTTGCTTTCTCAACTTGTAAGCTAGTAGTCGCATTGACTTTCCTCCCACCTCATAATAACGTTGCTTGGTGAACAGCATTTTCTTTTTTATTTCTTGTGTTCCCAAATCCTCCAAATTGTTCCTTATTTCCTTCATCTCCTGCCTTACCCCGAGGTCCAGGCTATTGGCATGATTTCTTTGTAGGTGTTTCAATTTAATTTCCAAATCATGTGTCTGTTGTCTCCTCAGTTTCTTGGCTTGGGCAGTGAGGGAAATAATTTTGCCTCTCATAACAGCCTTAAGGGCGTCCCAGAGCACTGATGGTGATACTTCTCCATTGTCATTCAGCTCAAGATATGTTTCAATGTCTTTTTTTAGATCAGCTTTAGTTGCTGGATTATTTAAAATACTTGAATTAAATCTCCATAGTGTGGACCTCGGTTTCCCATTAAGGCATATAGTCATGTAAATAGGGCTATGGTCTGACAAAGCTATTGGGCCTATGCTACAATGCTTTATCTTATTAAAGTCTCTATTGAAAACGAAGAAATAGTCTAGCCTAGAGTACACCGAATGCGGAGCACTGTAATGAGTATAGTCCCGGCTGGTCGGGTACATTTCTCTCCAAACATCTACTATTCCTACTTCCTTCATCAATGCAGTTGCTTTCTTGGCTATGGGTTTGGGTTCTGGATTGCCCCCAGAAGCATCTAAATGTGGTACTAACCGAAAATTATAATCAGCAGCATTGATGAGGATGCCCTGTGATTTTGTCACCATTATATCAAATATTTGTTTGTAGAATGACCAGTCGCTGCCTGGAGGGGCATACACATTCAGTAAACTCACTATGGTTCCCTCTATTTTCCCTATTATCAATACAAATCTGCCTTCCTTATCCTTAACCTCTGATATGTGTTCATAGTTCACTGTGTGTGATATCAGTATGGCCACCCCTCTCCTGGGACCGGACTTGTAGGAAGATGAGTATACATGTTTGAAACCTGACTTGTTCAGTTTGGCATGCTCTGTATCATTGAGGTGAGTCTCTTGTAAATATGCTATTTGTACCTTATCCCTTCTCAATTTCGAAAGTATCCTTCCTCTCTTATTTGGATTGATTAAACCATTTACATTGAATGAAACTATTTTTATATCCTGCATTTAGGTTATACCCTGCACATTATTCAACATGACAGTGAAAAGCGTCTCCTTAGTTACCCAAACAAGCTGCAAACAGACAAAAACACACACAACAAATAGAAAAAAATAGAATAAAATGAAAAGTGCATCTCCAAACTCCAGGGTAGAGGTCTCTCGTGCGACCCTACACCAGCTCAACAAGGATAACCCCCCCTCTCTAGGCTGGCAGGGGGGGGCCTTAAAGTTAACAACATAGTTAGGTATCATGTTTGTCTTTCCCGACCTATTAGTATTTTCTCCTTTAGTAGATTCTTAGGCTAGGTAAATATATATGCATCTGAAATATTTCCCCTGCTTTTTTCCAAAACAAAACGAAGAAAACATATATTGACTATAAATTGGACTCACCAGACCCAGTTTCAGGTCTAAACCGTGCGTTCATCACGTTCTCATCTCACCGACCGTTACTTAGTGTTGTCAGTGTCCTCTGCTTCTTTGGGTGGTGGTGGTGTTGGTGTCTCTTTTCTTCTGAAGGTCTGCAGCTTGTCTTTGAAGTTCGCGTTGCGTCTCGGGCGGAGTTCTCGTCTGTCTCCACGTCGGGTGTTTTTCTGCCATGTCAGTTGCCTCAGTTGCTCCATCAGTGTCTCCGGGGTTTTAATCACAGTGATGGAAAAGCCTTTCTTCGCCATGTCTTGTGTGGCCTCCTCCGCCGTGTCGTATATCTTTGGTTCCCTCGCTGTAGTCCACTCTTAAACGGGCTGGATGTAGAGTTTTAAATGGTATGCTTCGGTCCTTCAATAAATGGCGTGCCTCTGCATAATCTCGGCGTTTTTGGAGAACGCGTGGGGGGTGGTCTTGGTCCAGATTAATTCTGTTGTCTTGCCACGTGAAACCTTTCTTCTGCCACGCCGTTCTGAGCACCATTTCTTTGGTTTTGAAACTGAGGAATTTGGCCACGATAGATCTTGGCGGAGCCTCCGTCGGTGGTTTGGGGCCTAGGGAGCGATGTGATCTCTGTATGTGTAGGGGCTCTGTGATCGGCAACCCCAGCCCCTCTTGTAGTAGTTTCTCCACGAAATCGTTCATTGATGTGGAGTCACTTTCTTTCCCTTCTGAGACCCCGTAAATACGGACAGATTCGCGTCGGGAGCGACAATCTTGATCAATCATCTTGGTATCAAATTGAGCTAACAGCTTTAGCATCTCCGACGTGACGTCCTCTGTGTTCTGAATTCTTTCCTCCGCCTTCGTGATTCGGCCCTCTGCTTCATTCATTCTTGTGTTTGTTTTCTTTATTTCTTCTTTGATACCTTCGAGTTGCTTTCTGTTATCTCGTCTGAAGTCCCGTAGTTCTCTGAGGACTGTAGCCAAGTCTGCGTTCTTTTCCTCTGTGCGGGCTCCGCCATCTTGGCTCTCGTGGTATTCCGGAGAACTACTGCGGCTTCTCTCGCCTTCGACAAAACACTTTCAAGATTTTAATGATAATATACCATGAATATAAACACAAACACAGCGGTCAGATGGGTGGTGACGCTTTTGACATTTTCAAGTAGGCCCTGATCCCCTAATGGTTGAGAAACAGTTATAGACTACAGTGCTCTTCCCGTTGGCTCCCGCTTGGTCTCTCCGCAGAGTGGCAGAGGGAAAATTAAACGGTTGGCATCTTCCACACTTGTTTTGGCTGACTCTGCCTCCAGCTGCAACTGCTGGTGTGAATTTGGCAAATTTGGCGTAAGAAGGCATGTTGCCTCTGGTGGTCCCAGAACTGAACCTCATTCGCCAAATAATACACAATTAAAGTGATGAGGATAGAATCTTTGAATCTGCTCATTTCCAGTGTCATATATATCTTATGTGAATACCGTCTTAAAACTGACACAATTTCAAGAATCAAGATGGTTTATTACTTACTTATATAATGTACTGTAGGTACAGGCAGCGAAATGTTGGTGCGGTAGGTCCGCAAGAACAGCAATACAATATATTGTATACTGTACTGTATACACAAGATATTACTGGATTTTGATTGTGCGTGCTGTGTGTCTTAAAGTAGTAGAGGGGCATTTGTTGTTGAGAGAGATCTCTGACTGCTGCTGCGCTGCTGTACTCAATCCACTGTTCATAAACTCTTGAGAAAGTAATTCAATTAATCTGTGAGGGTTGAATTTACACCCAAATTCAGTATCAACCCCATTTTGTTCTGGTTTTGCGTTATATTAAGATTCAAGATTCTATAGTATCTCCTTTTGCCTGCTTTGCTGCATGTCTCTGATTCTCTCACTTAGTCGCCCTGTCTTTGACTCTTTGCTTATCTCTCATCTTTATCTTTGCCTCTCTCTCTCTGTTACTGTATATCCCTGTTACGCTTTCCCTCGCTGGTTTTCTTTCATTGCTGGGTGTGCCATATTTACAGGAAGAACGGGTCAAAACCCAACAGCTGTTCATTCTCCAATTTGAGAGCTTGTAGGGGAAGGGATCATTCGATGCCATCCAATGCAACAGCTCAATGCTTACTGCTCCCCCACTGTACTCAGAGTCAAGCCCTCTTGCTCTCATTCCTTCATCTGTCTATTTTCTGCCCATCACTCTTTTTTTTGGTTCTCTCGTCTCCTCCTTCAGAAGTTGACATGATTGTGTCAACTTCCAACTGTTTTGTCACGGCAACCATAACGTTTTAGGTGTAGATGCCATGGTTGTTCGGAGCCCTAGACAATTTCTATAGATTTTGTGCAGGAGATTTGAGGTATGTGGGCGATGATTCTTCTCCTAGTGGGTTCAAACGGGTCGGGAGAAAGGACCTGGCCTTGAATTTAGGTCATAGCCTTATCGCATATCTTTTCTTCCTGCTCTCTCTAACCCTTTCTCTTACTGTCTTGGCTAGACAATGTCCTACTTACTATGCATTATTTTCTGACAAAGCAGATATGGTGCTGAAAGTAATCGTCACCCGTAAAAAGAAAAAGAAAAAAAAGGCTAGTCTAGACTGTTTTGCTAGAACATGATGCTAAATTTACAATGTTAGACTTTTTGCTTCAGGCAATTTAACAGAGATAAAGAAAGGATGATAACAAAGACTAGTGTGACAGTTATTTGTTTTAATCAGAAATTATTAATATCCTGTGCCTATGTCAACCTTGGTGGACATTCTTATTACTTTTAACAGGCCATGAATTTAAACAGCGGAATTACTGTGTTAGTCATCAATTTGTCTTTCTTCTGCATGAATATTTGCTCTTCCTGTCTCTAGTGAAGGCGCTTGAGTTCCTTTTCATTTTCCTCAATCTGATTTGAAACTTTTATCAGAGGAGATTAGGCACTTAATAAGAAAATCTGAGCATTCAAAATACTAAGGATGGCAGCACCAATGAAGCTGTCAACAGAACTGTGATGCTTACTGTGTAAGCATGAAAGCATCGGTAGGTGGGGAAAAAAGTGATAAATTACCTTTTAAACAAAACCTAGTTCAGTCAGATAACTCAAGAATCGATTGTAGTGTGAGCTTATAAATAGCCTATTTCCGCTAGTACAAAACTCTTAAGTATACATAGTTTATTTTTTATTTTTTTGTTTAAAAGAAAAATGTGTTCAAATATGTTCAAATGATCACTGTCAAAACCACATAAATCATTATAATTGCAATTATTTGCATGACAACAGCCCATGGCATGTGTCTATCAGGTATTCCTCACTCCTCAGTCCCAACACACTTTCTGCTTCCCGTTCAAAATCGTCTCGTGTGGATTACTGTGATGAGCTCATAATCTTAGCAATAGCATTTCATTTCATCCCCCTGAACCAAGCATGCTGGGAAATGGAACGCTCACATCTGTGCACATCGGGTTCCACCATCCCTTCTTATTCAGCCACAAACTACAAAAGCATTGGAACAGCAAAGCAAGTTGCCAAATATGAATATGTTAGCATGTGGGTGCATTCGCAAACGTGTGTGTGTGTGTGTGTGTGTGTGTGTGTGTGTGTGTGTGTGTGTGTGTGTGTGTGTGTGTGTGTGTGTGTGTGTCATGCATGTTTGCCTCTACATAATACACGCTTTGCTGAAGCCATGTTCAGATTCAGATGTGTGTCTCGAGGTACAGTACAAGATTTTCTTTTTTTTTTAAAGATTTGTTTTAGGCTTTTCTGCCTTTATTGATAGTATCAAGTGAAGATAGACAGGAAAGAGACATGCAGCAAAGGTCGTCATGAACGGGACTCGAACACGCGACACGCTGTCAGGCCAAAGCCTATATATATGTGACATGCGCCTGGACCACTAGGCCAGCGGGCGCCCCCAGTACAAGATTTTAATCTGCCTGTCAGTCCCTTTTTCCATTGCTCCCTCCAGCCACCTTTATCTCTGACTCCTTTATTTCCACTTTCATTCCCTTTCAGGTAAATACGGTACTAGGTCTACCGTCTTGCTATCCTATAGTTGTAGCCCTTAATTGTTTTCTTGGGACTCTATTCTCTTGACTGTTAACCCTGTTCTTGATTACCCTTCTCTAGATAAGAGAGTCAGTGGTAACCAACCTTTTCAAGCCCAAGAGCCCATTTTATTCCAAATTGTAAGCCAAGATCTACCACTAAAATATGTTTAAAAAACACTGATAATTATATAATCAATGCCTAAACTTATTTATAAATATAAATATTAGGACAAAAATACAAATACACTTCTTTGTTGAGATTTTATTTTTAATAAAACAAAATGCAAAGGACATGAAATAAATTGCTTACAGATTTCTTCTCTTCAATGAACAATATTTAGTTTCTCACTTCAGTTCGATGAATATTCACATTTACAGATGTTCTGTTCAAATGACAAATGCATATAAAATTTGAATTTTATGTTGTAGGTCCTTTAAGGCTTAAGGACCTACAACATGAAATTCAACTTTTCAATTTTTTTTTGTTTTTTAGGCTCCCCTATGTATTTTCTATCTCCACAAAGACCCATTTTTTAAAGGTGTTATAGACAAGTTTTCAGCCAAAATTTAAAATATATATAAATGTATTTTTTGGGCCTTTTCCCCCTCTATCTTTCCCTATATTGTGATGCTGAGGTGTTCTCCTGCAACAGCACACTCTCCCTTTGCCCCCCTCTGGCTGAATGCACTGTTTATATCCACTACAGTTTACTAGACGGGACGTCGGCGGGGATTTAAACTTTTAGCCAATTGCAGCGCGAGGCTGTGACGGTGTGTTCAACCCAGCAGTATTATAATGAAAACGCGATGCGATTTCATTGCAATGTATAATATTATCCCCATATCTTAGTTTCATCAACATTGTTCATGTGAAATAGTATGTTTATGATTTAATATGTAAGCCTATTGAAATTATGAGAATCGCTATGTATAGGCATGGTTGGGTGGTGTGAAAACACCAGCAGCCAGCACCCCTAAGAACTCGGAGGATCCTAGAAGTCGCAGAACGTCGGACCCCGACCCCCCCATAAAATCTCCTGGTTACATCAATATGATCGTTCATGTGGAGTGGGTTGTATGTGCTTATTTGTTGAAATGGTGCATTCAACCCGTGCTTGCCAACGGTGACAGCCGTCACGGATCATCATATCGATTTTTCTTCATTGCAATGAATAACCGTGGACAGAGTAGTTCACATGAACGATGCTGTAGTAGTGGCTGGGGCATTTGAGGGGCAATATATGTTTTATATGCACGATTACAAATAAAAGAGAATTGAATTGAGAGCCAGTGAGTCTCCTCCTCCCCTACTTCCTCATTTGCAGGACTCGTCGTGTCAGTCGTGTGATATTGCGATTATGCTAACATGTCAACTCAATGTCATTGTTGTAACTAAGATATCGATAGAAATTCATAATTTGTTAATGTCATATTTAGCCATACGAGCGCAATATCCATAGCGACCCTCCCAGCAGCAACAACAATCCCATAGCCTGAAGTGACCTGGCTCGGCCAATAGAATGACAGGGGGAGGGAGGTGTGGAGCTATTTGAATTCTGTGTACAAACACTGAAAACTTGTCTATATCACCTTTACAATCAGGCTTACGTATATGGGATTTTATCCCCTATACGGAGCGCTGGCGGACAGTCCGCTCCCCAACTCTCCAGGGGGAAAAGGATCGACACAGGGCCCAGGCTGGGGAGCGGACCGGTGGCGGTGGGGGATAGGCAGAGGGGAGAGGTAGCCGGGTTAGAAGAGAGTTAGCCTCGGAGACCGCAGCGGTAACGTCATAAGCCACTCGCAAACCCCTCCGAATGTGATCCCCCGCCCGGAGGCGAGTTGTAAAATCGGCGTTTGCCTCTTAGCGTACCTGGGCGAATATTGTATTCATAGGAGACCATTTCCAAAACTAGTACCGTGGAGGAATCGAGACAAACACCACCTCCCGTGCCCCACGATTAGCAACACATGAGCGGGGAGGAGTTGTTACTTACTTGTTAATTTGTGCATTTAAAATATAGATTCCCTATTGAATCTCCTGATTGCACCAACATTGTCCTTGTGCAGCCCCCATTTTGGCAAGTGACATGGCAGTGTGATGGCTTTACTGTCTTTCTCTCCCTTCCCCTCCCTCATCCCCCTCTCTCTGTCTCCTCCGCTGGTTACTGATTGGGAACAGGTGCCAGTTTCTCGTCTCTTCACTTCCTCCCTGTGTTTTATTGCCATGGTGTTTAAACGACAAATGAGCGTAGGGGGTATTAGGGTGGTGGTTGGCTTATTATGATGACATAATGGATACAGTGTCAGTGCCAAGGTTCTGGACAGGGCCCCTGCCCACTGTCCATATATGGGGCTGGCCTGTTCCCTGTTCTGACATCACAACACTCCATATTTGGACATGCCTGACACAGAACTCCATATAGGAATAAAGGGACACAGAGAGACAACAGGGGTTACCTACATAACCTAATGTTTTATTAATCAAACATCACTTCGATGCTTGCTATGGGAGAATTTCATACACTCCTTCATTGTTATCAGCGAGGTCTGGACCAAGTCCAAATCCCTTAGTCTGTAAGCTTCGTTAGGACCACAGGGAGTTCCAAGGAACAACATAATTAAGGCAAAGGCCGGTAGACCCTAGGGTCTGCTGCCACTGCAGGGGAAGGTAGGGAAACCATTACCTAGGGGCGACACCTATTAAATAATTGAGAATGCTCTGATGAAGGCTGCATAGCCGAAACGCGTAAGCGTTCCTTTTTGGTGTGTGCCAATAAAGAAATGGAAATGTGAGTACTTTGTCCGCCATTTATTACATTTTTGGATGTGCTACCTTTTTGGAATTTTTTAAATTCCTATTTTTTGACCTATTAAATAATGTTTGCATTATTTAGACAAACATACTGTATGGACAAGAAACTCACAGACGCCTAACATTTTCCCACATTAAACCCACACCATATCCCTCGAAAGTCAAAGAAAATGAAGATAAGAAAACAGAAAATTATGATAAAAGATCCCCAAACAGTCTACTACGTTCAGAATACTATAGGCTAAAGTGCAAGTTTCTTATGCATTTCTGGAAGGTTTAAAGATGTAAATTATACAGTTATATGATGCCAAAGTTAAGCAAGTATTGGTATTTAGTCTTGATACGCATGTGACTATTAACGACAACAAATCTGGTCAATTATGGAAAAGCATACAAAATACAAAATGAGGGCAAATGTGGTATTATCCTGGTATTATCTGATGCTGATTAGTGTATGCTGGTAATTATCGTTGGCTACTATACTCTAAACCTGTATTAAAAACAATTATTTAGTGCACCACTGGTTTAGAATAGGATTAGAGATATTTTTGCAGTGGGTTTATTTAGAGCATCAATGTCTTACTTTGAGTGGAGATTAACTGTAATGTTGTATGATTCTTGCGCTGTTTAATTAGGTTTATCAGGATGTGTGACACACACACACACACACACACGCATAAATACATACATACTGTAGTGTACATACTAGGGCATTCACTTCTAGTGATTTTTACTAGTTGACTAGTTGCCTGGTTTACTAGTCGACTAGTCGTTTAACTACTTATTATGTAAAAATTAATAATTAATAATTAAAAAAAAAAAAAAAAATCTTTGTGTACTGTGTGTTCGGTGGGTTGGTTGGTTGAAAACGGTGTGCGTGCATTGTGGAGCAGCACCCAGCCTAAGTTTTTCACAATGCATGTACTGTATGTGACAAACATCTTGAATTAAGACGCAGAGAGGAGTTCTAGGTAACAACAATGCCACTTGTATTTTTAATACTGCAACTTCAATGCTTTACAGCAACCCACACAATGTAGTATCATCAATATTTCAAACGAAAACAAAAAATGTTTAATAAGATAAGCCATTAACAGAGTCCTGCCGCTCACCAGGGCACATTTAGCGCAGCAGCCAGGTTGACATGACAACGATACAAAGACACTCGCACGTGAGTACTGAGAACTCAACGTCTCAAACAACATTTCAGATGGCTCAAACAAACCCGGATCAATTTCAGCTGCTGCTACAATAATAACAACAAATTAAAACTGGACTCACCAAAAAGTTGTCTCACGGCCTCATGAAACAAAACAAACAATAAATCCACCTGTTGGTCTGTGACATCTGTCAAAAAGGCTAATCTACTCGCTGTCGCTATCACGGACACTGATGCCGTCCTCCTCTGTCTCCTCTTTAATTATTGTCACCGGGCCGTCTCTCTGGTTTGCATTGAGGAAGATTAGTGTATTAACGTGGGAAGGATGCAGACTTGAACGCTGCCGAGTGACTGTGTTCCCTGCCAGGGAAAATACACGTTCGCTGGGAGTGCTGGTTGCTGGAATCGCCAGGTAGGTCTTGGAGAGTTTAGCAAGACGGGGGAAACGACCCTCGTTCTTTGCCCACCACGCCAGCGGGTTTTCCATTGTGGGTATTTGGGGCAACAGTTGGTATTCGCGCAGCTCTTCTGCATTCGTGGTGGGTTTTTTTTTGTCCATGCTTTCGTAATGGGGCCCAAACAACTCTTCAAAGTCACTCTCCAGTCTGTCCTTTTTTCTTTGAGTCTCCGGTTCCACTCCAGCGCTGTCCTCGTCCTCGGCATCATCATCTATGGTGAAAATTAAGAGACATTAATTGCGTTGTTTTATTTATTTATTTCTTATCTATTCAACTAGGCCTAGGCTACTTAGCTACAATTATTTGCACTATAATGATATAGTAAGCAATATAATATAGTGAGCAAATATAATATAATGAGAAATATAATGCAATTTAATATATTGTATAATAATAATAATAATAATAATAATAATAATAAAATATAGTGAGCATGAGCAATTTTAAATAATATATTGTATCATAATTCTTGCTATTAGCCAACATTAGTGGGGTTTTGATTGGGATTCATTTAGTTAATGATCATCACCTGTCGCTCCAGGATTGGGTTGTTCGTCTTCTCCCGGTACCAGGTCGTCCAGATGCGCCCAGGCTTCCTCTCTGATATTGGCTGGGAGGAATTTGAGTTGTTTGAACCGGGGGTCCAGCATGCATGCCGTGATTGGGATGGATTTAGCCAAATCATCAGTCGACTCCAACTTGAAGCGTGTTATGAGCTGGTTCTTCACGGTGGTCTTGAATGTGCGGGTAATAGCCAAATCGTTCTCTTTCGCTCTCAGCGTGTTGTCAACCAGGTTGAGTATGACGGGATAGACGAACGACAGCCCGACGTGCGCCTGACCGCACATTATGGTTGTTGCCTTGGCCAGAGGCCTCAGTACAGGTATTAGCTGCTCCATTAAATCCCACTGGTTGCTTTTAAGGGACAGGGCCTTTTTCTGGGACGGCTTCGTTGTCCCCTCGTCGCTTAGAACGGCCTGTACTGGGATGCGCTGCTCGTACAGACATTCCACCATGGTGAACGTGGAATTCCAGCGAGTCGCGCAATCGTTTTGGAGTTTGCGGGGATTCTTACCCAGACTTTGCTGACATTTCTTCAAAGCACAATGTGCAACTGATGAGTGGCGGAAATGTCCGACAAGACGCCTAGCAGCAGTTGTAGTCTTCGCAACATCAGGTAAATCTAACCCCTTTTTTATGGCTAGTTGAAGGGTGTGCCCTGTGCATCCAAGGTGGCTGGGAAAATGTTGACAGAGGTCCATTGCCAAATTCATGCTGCTTGCGTTGTCATGAACAGTGGAAAAGACACTCAAGTTCCACTCCTTTATGGTTTCTGTCAGCTTTTCGGCAATATTTATAGCAGTGTGTCTCTCGGTCATGTTGTCTGTTAGCAGCACTCTTGATTTGATGTCCCATGGGTCTGTGATGTAGTGAGCGGTCACTGTAATATAAGGATCCATAGTGCAAGATGTCCACAGGTCGGTAGTGAGAGAGACACTTTTACCTTCGATCTCCTCGGCAATGTTGCCTCTCAAAGTTTTGTACTGCCTGTTGATGGTCTTCCAGACTGTAGTATGACACGGGATTGTATAGTTTGGCTCGAAAAACTTTATTAATTCCATGAAGCCTTCTCCATGAAGAGCAGCGATTGGTCGGCAATCTTTGACAATAAAGTTGATAAGTAATTCTGTTATCTTCTTTCTTCTCTTGTCTGTGAGTGGGCGTTGGGAATAATCTCCCATGGTGGTCTGCTGCGGTGCAGTCTGCTTGGTGCTGGCCGCCGGCGTGCTGCTGTTGGCGGTGGCGGTGCTGCTGCTGGGAAGCGGGTGTTTCCCATTCAGGTGGTTAGACATAGAAGACGTATTGCTGTTGTACTTGAGTGCAATCTTACATAATTTGCACACCACCGTGTGATTGTCCTTGTCTTCGGTAAAATACTGCCACACAACTGAATTACGAGGCCGTTTAGCTGGGACTGGAGCGGTCGCACCATGTTCTGTGTTTGTTGTAGCCATGCTTCTTGTTACTTTGGGGCGGAAGCAGTGTGCAGGTTGGGTCCGGGTTGGGTCACAGTCACACATGTCGTTTCCGATCTGGCTGGTTTTATTATAATATTTGTAGATTTAAAAACGGTGTACATTGGTGTCTATAATCTATCTGATAATTAGTAGATATTGAGGCCCACAAAAACGAAAAAAAAAAAAAGACGCTTTTTTTAAAATCAACTAGTCGACCAGTACCAACGAGGTCAACTAGTGGTTTTACTAGTCGACTATTAAACTAGTCGACTAGTTGGTTAATGCCCTAGTACATACATACATACATACATACTTTGGATTTTAAATATATGAAGGTATTGTAGGCTGGTTGAAAATTCTGAAGAAATGAGGAATGAAATGTTTTAATCTTGAGTATGTTCACATGAAGCATAATGTCCTGCACAATATTCAGAAGGTTTTTGACAAATTTGTTATTTATACGCGTTTGACACTGAGGACAGCAAAGGACAGCATGTCACGTCACCCACCCACATACAGACATACATACATACATACATACACATACTTATAAGGTATGCCATCTGGTGGCTAATGAACCAAACACATTCTCAGAAGTTGAAGCAGAATTTTGTTATTTTTCATTTTGTGATTATGAATTGAATACCCAGGACCTGATTTCCCCCGTGGGATAATATAGGTATATCTGAATGGAATGAAATACGGCCATCGTCACTTGCCTAAATGTGCCCAAAATGTGCTGACCTCATCACATTTGTGAAGACGGCTATGGCCGCTTTTAGCCCAAGGAGTGTTTTTCGTGCAAAACTAATGCTTGCAATTGATTCAGAATCATGAATAACCCCTAGTTTGACATGTCACATGCTGGGCGGGAACCCCTATTGGTGTTTTACCCCCTCAGGCCGGGAACCCATTTTGGGGTTCTGTAGCGTACAGTATGTACAGTATTCAAAAAATGAAAAACTTTGATGCTGCTATATACATATTTGAAGTTTTTCAGAAAACTTAGGTCAGGATTTAGAAGTCCTTTTTTAGAATCGGCCTCAGGCCTAAATGGGTTAAAGCATAATTCAAATTTGAAAAGTTTCCCTGTAGGTTTTCAATGATTACCCCAACTTTCAACCCCTGAATGTACCATGATCCAAAATGTATATAATATACCTAGTTATTTGACAGTATCGTTTTATTCTTTTTCCTCAACAAAGGAGACTGTAGCAGATGTGTTTTGTATGGTACCATGCAGCAAGGTTATTATAGTTAACTAAAACTAGTACAATAATGAAAACTACAATTAGAAAAAAACGATCAAAATAAGAGAGTTTGTGTTGTATTGCACCTATGGGTGCTTGGACTGACTTGCACAAGGACACTTATGGCACCATTGGGTGCGTGGACGTTAAGTGAAAATACACACATCACATCAGGCAACACATCGTTTGCACATATGAAAGGACCGCAATGGAAATAATCTGCATTTTATCCTTTTGATAATGGTGTGACAACAATGTATGTATTTTTACATATATGTTTATCAATAAAGAGGTCAAAGTCTTTAACAGAAAGTAAGTCTAAAAAGGCATGTTTTCTAAAGAAGATTATATGGCATATTATGGCATTACAGTCAAGAGGTAGAGAGATGCAATGAACCTGGTAGATGTGCAGCATGGGGACTGCCATCTGTAGGATGGTGTGTATATAATGATGGAGGATGAGGATGCTGAGATAGGGAGGGACTAACAGGAGGACCTTGTATTCAATGTTATTTGACAGCAGGGAGACAGGTGTATTCACACCGGACACATCCACTGTGAATGCATTGTTGGAGTGTTTAAATTAGCATTGACCGATGAGGCCACACATAGTTGATGGGCTAAATGTGCCACCAGGTCCATTCAGCTTGACTGACAAGGGCAGTGTCACCACCAGTACATTGCCTCCGGCAGATTGGGCTGTGATGTATGTGTGTGTCTGTGTGCGCGCAGCTGTGTGAGTTTGGACATAAATTGCCTGTGTGTGTGTGTGTGTGTGTGTGAGTGAGAGAGAGTCACTATAATGACTACAGTATGTCACAGATTGTGTGCGGCGTTCTCAGGTAGACGGAGAGGTTACTGGGGGCACAGCTGTTAACAGAGCCCTGCGTCTGACGGGAACACATAGCAACACAGGGTCATCTGAGGATACATGTCGCCATGGTAACCTTGTATGTCCAAAATGTACCTTTTTTATTATCGTTTTAAACCGTTTTAAAATAGTGAGAATACAACGTTGCCAATCTATAAGCTCACGCCGCTTCGCGTTGTGAGCTTGTAGATCTGCTATTTTCACTGCTTTTGTTTTGTACCACACTCCTGTACGACAAAACCTTAAAAGGTTAAAATACGGAGATATGAGGTTTCTGCCCGATAACGATGATATGAGAGGAGAGGAGGCTGAGACGACAGACTTATGCATGCAGGACTGTGCTCTCATGAAAATAGCTTTAACTGGTATTTTAGTGTTCTAAACGAGAATGGGCAGTCAACCATTAAGAGGTTTTTTCTTTATTGAGACAATTCTCTCCATTAAAAAGGAAGCTGAAAGAGTAATAAATAGGGTTGTCATGAGCATGAAATTGTACTTGACGATTAATTGATATGCAAATCATTGTTATTAAAAAAAATACATTTCTGTTTGGCTTTTAGGCTTTGTAAACAAAAATTGCATGTGGCAGATGTGTTAAATAATTTAAATATACAAATAAATGACCAATAATCAAAATAAATTATGTGCAATGGCTAAAACAGCCATACATTATATACTCAACATTTAAATATATTTAAAAATAATATTGGAAATATATGATAATAATAATCTATAAGTTGCTTGTACATCTTCTATTTCCATTTTCTTAATAATTGTGACAGACCTACTAATAAGAGCCAAAGCCAAAAGGCTGCAGAGTGCTAATCCTAACCCTCTGAAATGAGTTAATGCCAACATCAACTAGTGTGTGTGTTGCTGGTATCTGCCCATTTTAAAACATTGTGTGTTGGGAAAATGTTTGTTCACTTTAAGGGCCGATTCATACTCCTATTTTAGAGCCGAATAAAAGTCGGTTCGGCTCTGTAGAGCCTACAATGTGGCCTCATTTGAGGTTCGGGGGGGCGGGTACCGTCCTAAAGTCGGCTCTTCGGTGCTACTGAAAATTTCTGACGAGCCGAAATCATTTCGGCACTACAGCGGTAAAATAGGAGTATGAATCAGCCCTAAGACGGCACCGTTTCCAAATCACCATTTTGCATGTCAACTTTGCTGAAGATTTCATTTTCAAACGCCCCCATACCAGCCCCAGTGTCTCATCTCTATCACCTCGCAAAGTGGTCTATGTAAAAAATGCTGTAATATGTTTCATAATGTTGTTCTCCCTCAAGACAAGGCAATAACTGAGAGCACTGAAGAGAGAAAAGAGAGCCATGGTGAGATAGAGGGATGGAGAAATGGATACAGAATACAGATTTGGTTAAATAAAGAGGTATCATTTCAATGTGCCCCAACCTAGTATTTTAATGTGCCTTTTGAAGTGACAGCCCACTCAGGTGCGTACAGTACTTGTACTGTACATTGGGCTTCATGATTCATGAATCATGTGGGCACATCCTGTGACACATACCTCCTTCGCTCTTCCTCGCCCATCACAAGTACTGTGCTTGGTAATAACAAAGCACAGCGGTGCGGCCACTGCCATTTACGATGGCTGTTGGTGTGTGGCTCACGTCCGGGTGAGTCAGAGTGTAGGCTGCTGATCGTTATCAACTAAGTAGAACGTCACCTTTCCCTTCAGGAGGAAGTGACAGTCAATTATTCAACTTGATTTGATGTCCAGATCCAAACCACCATAGAAGCACCTGTGTGACTTAATGGGGCTGGGGATTTGGCAGACAAATTGGGATAGTTCGGCCCCCTGATGACAGTCTTTATCTGTTTCTGGCTATATTAAATTATAGTAATTTATTTGCTCTTTGGTACTGTTATTTCTCTGGAGGGGTGTGTGTGTGTGTGTGTGTGTGTGTGTGTGGGGGGGGGGGGTTGCGTGTGTGCGCAACAGAGAGAGAGCGTGTTTGCATTTCTGTGTCTCTGTTCTCGTCTGTCGTTTCTGTATGTGTAAAAAAGAAATTTGCATGCAGGTGCCATGCAAATTGTTCTCTTTGTAATCTCACCGTCTCGCCTCTCCTCAGCCTCTATGTATGCTGTGCAGTTGCACTTCCATCTTTCACTTTGTCCTTGCCTCTGCCTCTTGTCTTTCCCTCGGCGGACACATTGATTTGATTGTTTAGCCTCTTGACTCCCAACGTCTCCCTCACCTCACTCAAGTCGGCACACAGCCGTATCTGTACAATACTTGTGCAATGTCATGCAGTGCAGTGTTGTACTTTAACAAAGGCAAAAGACACAGTTCTTTGCTCTATCTACCTCCTTCCCTCTCTTTCACCCCTGTCCTTTCAAAGGAAATTGTAGCTAGTGCTTTGCAAGCCCTATAGAAAGCATTTGTTGTTGTCTGCTGATGGAACAAATTTCATAACCATGCTTTCATACACTACTAAATCTTGTGCACTTTCTTAAAACATTGCATGTGGCTCCTAGCCAATCTTTGAACTCATTAAAGATGAAGAGCTACAGTAGCTGTGTCAAAATTCAATTAGATATCATTTGGGATTCAGTTTTTGAAGGTTTGCCCAATTTCTAGGCAAGGCATTTACACCGCCTCCTTGACATACTGCACGTGTCCCTGTTAGCTAGCTAGCGTTCTTTCACATGTGCATTGTTTTCATGATTGCACACAGTACTACACACACAAATACACACACAATGACACAAACACGTGTATTCTTTAATAGCTGAGAAATAAACATTGTTATTTATTGCACAGTAGCTAGACAAATTAAGCTGGTAAATTAAGCAGAATTGAGCCTCTGGTTGAGCCTGGGACTATAACCACAACAAAACTCATAGTGCCAAAAATAATGTTGTGCTTAACCAATAACCACTCTGAAGACAAAAGATTAAAGGCCATCATGTTCCGAATGCAAAGTATAGGTTTATTTTAAAAAACAAGATTCATTTTTGGCATTTTATACATATAGGAGAGTGTGTGGAGAGACATGAAACCAAGGACAGAGAGAGGAGAGAGATGTGACACACGATAGGAGTTGGATTCAAACTTGGGGCGTCTTGCTCACATGGGGCTGACTCTGAGTCACAGACACCCCAAGGGTATTTTTATTCGACAAGAGTTCAAAGTTATTATGCATTTTCCACGCAGCTCGTTACTGCGGGCAGTCTTTGTCTTCACAGGTGTGTGGATGAAAAAGTGCCTCACGGCAAAACAAAACTTAAAAGGGTGGAATAGCCTACCACCCATTTTCAACATTGAACCATGTAATTTACATACAGCACCTTAGGCTGATATAATAGAAATAAGAAATAGTGACCCACCTTCTGTGCAGCGTAGAACCAGAGCATATTTATTTTGCAGTCATGTCATTATAGTGACGGACTGTAGAAGAAGTCTTTGGTCTGCCCTATACTATAGGCAGCCTAGAATGGGCTTGAAAATAAATACAAGACTTGTTTCAGCCAGTTGAGCTACATTATCTACAAGTACTATGTCTTGTGAAACAGAACAGGCCTATATAATCATGTACCATTATAAACTACTAACATTTATTTGCAAAGCGATTATTCTATATAAGCTCAGTATATAAGCTCAGAAGATGATGTGCCATGTGTACACACAGGTATTTGTCAACACGTTTTGTTCTGCTACCATGATAGGGTGAAAGGGATTGTGTGTGGCAGGCGGTGGTGGGTGTATAGTTTAGTTTGTCATCAGATAAATATTAAAACAATATAATTTATATCTGTAATTTTGTTGTTGTGCATAATACAGTATGTGTATGGAGTAAATGACTGCTGAGTGCTGACATGACCACTGGTGAGGAAACAAGCCTGTGGCGCCCCTTAGTGGACAAACTGGTCATGCAGCAGGTGAAAGGTGGTGCGGTTTAGGCAAGGGTGTTTTATTACCAGACACCAGACCCATGTGTGGCAGACAGTGGTGGAAAGTAACTAAGTACATTTAAGTACAATTCTGAGGTATTTGTACTTTAGTGGAGTATTTCCCATTTCCAACACTTTTACTTCTACTCACTACATCTCAGATCCAAATATTATACTTTTACTCCACTACATTTATTTGACGATTTTAATTACTATTTACTTTGTAGAATTTGATTATTATGACAAAACATACATTAACCACTTCAGCTCTGTATACATTTTGGCCATTTGGAAATAGGCAATCTACTAGCTCACAATGCGCCACGAGGTGACGCATCGTGAGCTTGTAGATCTACAGTACTATTTTCAAAAGATTTATATACAATTTAAACATTTGGACATTCAGCATAATGAGTACTTTCTGCTTTTGGTAATTTAAGTACAGCAATACACAGAGTATTGCAGTATTGATACTTTTACTTAAGTAAAACACGTGTGTGTGTAACAATTTCACTTGCCCTACCATTACGTATACACTATAGCCCTGAAATCCATGTCCTCTCCATCTTAAGCCTCATTTATACTTCAACATACAATGGTGTCACACACCAAAAATAGCCATTCTACAAGCTCACAACCTTTCAGCCGGAACGACAAAGCATAAATACAGCATTACATTATGAAGCAATCTATGGGTTGGAGCCTATATAATTTACATTGACTCTGTCTGTCTGGCGTCTGACTGGCTGTCTCTCTTTCTTTCTATCTGCCAGTCTCTATCTCTTTGTGTCTCTGTCTGTCTCTTTCTTTCTCCTTGTCACTCTTTGCCTCTCTGTCTGTCTGTCTGTCTGTCTGTCTCTCTCTCTCTTTTTCTCTCTGCCTGGCTGTCTCTCTCATTATCCCTCTCTCTGTGTCTGTCTTTCTGTCCGTTGGATGGATTGTTGTTACATCTTTATCTCTCCATCTCTCCAGGACAGCAAAGACTCTCCAGACTGCTCCCTCAGTGAGTCTTTCACGTCCCCGTCGTGTACGCTGGGCGTCGACCTGCGTCGGGGGAGGCGCCGCTTCTCTGGAAACCTGCAGCTTCCCCCGTTGTCATGGCGACAGGGAGAGAGGTCGCGGACGCCGGACGATGAGATCATCTGTAGGCCCACGTCCCTCCCCTTCGGAGCCCCGCCCAGAATAGATATCACGCCGGTGGATTTTTTGGACTGGTGAGTGGGCCTGCTTAATCTCTGCTTTAATGGATAGATAGACTAGATGGATTTCATGGAAACAGGACAGAGTATAACAAAGTGTTAGATCTCTGACGTCATGTTAATGATGTCATATTGATGATGTAAGTCTTGTCCAAATTCAGTGGGTCTGAGTTTATGAATTCACAAAATGGGTAAAATGTTCACACACCCCCAAATGATCCACACTGGGCACTTCCTTGGCCTTCTGTTGAGGGCTCAGTGTTCACAAGATTAGCCGAGGATTGGACACAAGCGCTCGCCCCTACAGTATGTGCCAAGCCGTAAGAAAAACAACTCTTAGAACAAGAGGCTTAGTTCCAGTGCCATGCACACATAGCTGATAGTTCTAACCATCAGTTCATATCAATTTCATATTTTCAGTTGAAGGTGAGTTTAGCCCACTACTAGACCACTTTATTAAAGTGAGTTTACCCCTGCAGCTACTAGACCACTTTATTGCGTCAACAGAAACCCAAAGGTCTGCTTGTAAATGTAAAACACCCTGTTGTTCAAACTTTCTCTATGAATGTCACCATGTAGCCGCTTGTGTTGTGACATCACAGCTGTATTACACTACTGTATGATCTGACGTCTGAGAAAGCCCAGAGTTTCCGACCAGGAGTTGGGTTAGGAGTTGGTGGGCTGCTTGTGTTGATTTTTCCTACTTGGAAGTGGGAAACTTCCCAGTTGCCACTTAACATGAACTCACCATTTAGCTGGGTTCACGTCATACAGGACAAATGGTAAGGGTAAGTTCCAGCCAAATGGGAACTGTGAAGTTTCCAGAAACGTAGTCGGTATTTTTCAGAGCTCCGATTGGCGTCACATACTGACATCAGTCCTTTGCTAAATTCATCACTTTGTAACTGTATTAACTGTTTACCCTTTAGTCAAAGGGCCCGTGAAGGTGGAAAGTCTGATAAACTGTGATTCCAGCATTGGCCTTGGTGATGATGTGACTGATATAATTGCATACGCTAGGTTGTGCTCACAATTTCATGGCAGACAAATTAATCCTACTGCTAGTGCTAACTTTTAGTAGTTTAATAGTATACAATTATGTTATAAAACAGACACACACTGTCCTGCTCCTGTACAAGAGTTGAATGAACACCTTGTATAGCTTTACTTCAATGTTTATGTAGCCCCCGCTAAACTCTTACACCAGACCCCCTCTTACTATGGTTGTGGGTAGCCCAACTTTCAGCACTGGTGCTCTGACTATTACTGACTATGTCATGTTGTATTCAGCTCTTCAGTTTAAGCTATTATACTGCTCCCACTACTCTATTGGAATTGTTACGCACACTGCCTCCGTGCATACGCACGCACAGTGGCATGTCCTTGGCATGCAGCCAGGGGTATCACATTCAGATAGGCTTTTTAGTTAATAAGCTAATCAGTCCTGATTACCATGGCATGCAGTGGGGATTGACACACACACACACACACACACACACACACATGCTAGCGAGTGTTTCATACACCGCTCCTCGTACATTCCCCCGTTGCCCCGCCTCCCCGTTCCTACTACTAGTAGGAACCGCGACGGAGGGGCGCCGTCGCGAGCGAACTTGAGCCACGAGAGACACCAACGAGCACGGCGTGTCGACCGTTGCAGAGTTCGCTAGAACCGACTCAGCCCTGTTCGAGTTGCAACCCAATAGGCACAGAATAGTAAATTATTACCCCTCCCAAGGCAATGCCAACATTTCCCACCACAGAGCAAAGTCGGGCACTGCGGGCAGTGCTGTCCTCCTGGCAGTGACGTGTGCGAGTGAGTGTGTGTGTGTGTGTGTGTGTGTGTGTGGTGGCGGGGGGACGGGGGACGGGGGACGGTGGGGGGGGGGTATGGGGGGGGCGGGACAGAGGAACGGGGAAGCGGGGGAACGGGGGGAGCTACGGGCGGCAGTATTTTAACAGTTATATAAATTAGGCATGGGACTAATAATGGCATACAGTTTGCCATCATTCCTGTAGCATCCCTTGATATAGGACTATCATTTAATAATTCATATGAATGTGAAGTCATATAGCCTACGTATAAAGAAATATATATATATTAAAAAAGGGTCATTAGAATAGGCAGATATTTCAAACCTGAAGAGTAAAATTGCATCTTTGGAATGGTCTATGTTGGCGGTTTGATGGGATGCATTCCCATTCCTTACCAGAAGGGTGCATTGTGTACTTGGCTGACCAGGCTAGGCTTACATAGGGACAGACTACTGTACAGACCAAGGCCTTTTTACACAATTGTCTGTTATTTCAGTCATTTATGTCATTAAGGGTGAGCTGTTTTGCTTTAATAGTTCAGGCCAATGGAGAAGCCATATGTGATATTATATAGGTAAGGGTGAATGGTACTGTTGATGGTGTCAGCTGTGGGTTTGCCTATGTTATCTCTTTTTCATGCTTGTGAATTCCCTCGCCCCATGTACCGAGAGTACAGTAGTAGCATCCATATCCACAGGTTTCATTACACATTTTAGTAAGTGTGTGTGTGTGTTTGTGTGTTGTGTGTGTGTGTGTGTGTGTGTGTGTGTGTGTGTGTGTGTGTGTGTGTGTGTGTGTGAGCGCGCGCGCGCGCGCGCGCTGTGCGTGTGTGTGCGAGTGTGCGGTCTGCCAAGCGATTTAATCCTTCAATTTTACACACCCCCAGTCCCTAAACTCTTATTCCCTCCTTATCCCTCCTTCTCCTTGCTACATGTGTTACATCAAAGCTTAGTGTACATCAATGGTGTGTGTTTGGGGGGGGTATTTTGGGATTCAATTATGTTTCCTGCAGATGCATTCGATTGCTTCATAGCACAGGGAGTCCCCCGTGCATTGATTATCTAAATGTAGTGTGAATGGGTGGGTGTGCTCTGGGGGGGGGGGGGGGGGGGTGTATGGACGAGTCACGTACAGCAGTGATCGACCCAAAAGCGAAATATTATAACTATAGTGAAAATAACAGTCTCGTCAATCACGTCTCTTAGATATTTGGATAATGTATGAAATTCTCCTTAATTTCTGAAAATGTTGAAAATGTTTTTGGGCAAAAAAAAGGAAATGTAGATAATATGCGCATGCATAAAGTGAGTGACAAAGTGAGTTTGACATTGTTTAACATCTTACACATTCTGTACATAGGACGTCTGGAAACGTCATAGGGACTCGAACCGAGGGGTACATACGACGTCTGTAGACGTCCTAGCGCATCCTCAATGATACCGGACGAGAGAGGAATATTCTGCATTTTTTCCTTTTTTTTATTTGTCAGTTCGCCTTTCGGCCACTGTATGCTATGTTAGCTTACCGTTGACTTAGCTGTTAGCGCGGCAGAAAGAATGACTCGTCTCTCCTAATCCAGGGCGCTCTCCGTGGTTTTGAACTGATCGATATACTGGCGCTTCATTTCTGCTCCTCATCCGTCTCTCCCGCAAAATATGAACGCTGTTTGGATCATATATCGCATGAATGAAAACGATAGCAATGTAAGCTAGCAATGTAAAGCAAACTATTTTTAGCGGATTGTTTCCGGGTCGTGGGGTTAACTTCAGAATAAAAGTGGCCATGTCTTTCCGGCACCCCAGAGCTTCTATTTTGAAGGAATCCCGGCAACGGTTGTGTTTTTAATACAATAAGATAGTAACCAGCATAACGGGTATGATGATGATGAATGTCACGTGAATACCCTCTGTACTCGTGACCCATAAAAAGGCGCAAAAGCGTAGAGCACAGTTGAATAATGATTCTAGATGTCTGCTCATCTCAATATTATCTTATTTCCTCGCTCCTCATTTTAACTGGAACTGGAATTTTAACTGGAACTGGAAAACTGGAAACTTGATTTTAAATATTCGCCTCGGTTCGTCCCGTTTATGCTGCGCCAGGTCGCGCCACGCCCGTTCGCAGCGCTCGCGCAACTTCTCATCTTTGCATTGACTTTTTATGTAATCGCGCTGCTCTAGCCATCTAAGTCTGAACGCAGCTGAAGTCGTTCTGGTCCATCAATTTGAAATTCATCCCAAAGCAAAGATTTCTGCTCCAAGGAACGAGGAGGGGTCGATGAGGAGAGCGGCCTTGCCAGAAGACAATACTTCAATTTCACTTTTTCACGCTTTGCGCACGCCCTGCTACCTCGAATGAAGGAGAAATTGGACATTGACTCAACTGATTGCAGAAACAGAGGCTGAGAGGATGCAAAACCGACCAGATGTGCCTGTTAGATCCCTACATGTAACGACCAGAGATGAAGTAAATAATTATTTGGATGTGATTGATGTCTGACCTTGCACAGACACACAGCACACGCACGCACGTGCGTGTGTGTGTGTCTCTGTAGGGTCCTGGGATCCGGCATTATGCAAGAACCCTCCTCTCCAGACTTCCAACAAACACAACAACACTGTTGGCACATCTTTATGAAAAATATTACAGTGGATATTTCACCCTCCACATTACAAACTGAAAATGAAGCATACTTGTTATGCAAACCTGATTTAAGGAGAGCACTGCTGTGGCTCTTGCATGTGGTACACAGCACGCAACCATATGCAGACACAGAGCCTCATGTCAGGACCTTCCTTGGGGATAATATTATTGGGGTGGTCTCTGAACAGAACACAGGCCATCTGTGCACCACTGCATAGCTAAAGATCTTTTTAGGTGATAACCTGGGCAGTGTTGATTTTGACAGTTTTAGTCATGGTCTTTTGAATACAATTTCATTTAGTTTTAGTTATATTCTATACTAGAAATTTGTCTAGTTTTAGTCGACTAAATATATGATTTTAGTTGACTAAATGAAAATGCATTTTGGTGGGCCTTGATGGCGTGGCCTGATTTTACACTTGATTGCATGCTGAAAATAGCCGATCTACAATTTTTTGTCATAGTGAACCTAGGGGGGCAAGATTAACTCTAATCTTGCCAAAGAGTTAACTTTCTTTCGCGATGTTTCCGGCAGAGCAGACCTCTCATTCTGCGGACCTTAATGACCAAATGAATAGAAACAAGAACTGATCAATTATCAGTTAATTACCAGTGGCTGCCTTATATCTCCAGAATTGTGTTATGAAATGTAAATATCTGTATTTATGTGTGTGTGGAAACAACAACAGGAACTGTCCAGGTGACTCTGTAACTGTGACAGTGTAGCCTTAGCCTACTACAAATGGAAAAGGACCCTTTTATAACAATAAACTCTGAGACTGTACAAATGGACTGTTATGGGTCCATTTGGTTGTATTTGTACACTCTCAGGTAGCCCATTCTCCAAACCATTATATGTCGCACCTCACGCACAGCTGTCGGTTGTAGTGTTGACATTTGCTTGGCAGGTATTAAAGAACATCTCTGTGTCAAAATCGCGGGGGTCCGCGGTAGTCTGCGTGGGGGTCCGCCAGAGGCGCAGCCAGAAATGCGATTCTAGATGGGCCTCGCTATGGCTAGGTGGGCCGGCATGCACGCGCACTGCGCGCGCGCGCGCGGTGGTCACGCACTCGCGAGTGGGGTTCATCGGTTATTTATTTATTTATTTGGCGTATTTCGGTTATATTTCGGGTTATATTGCCCCCAGAGTGACAGCCAGGCAGTTCTTATTTTTACCGGCTTTAGTTAACATTAACAAGACAGACAGACCCGCTGGAACGCTTCAAATACGTCTGTCTCACACTCACAAACACACACACACACATATGCATGCACGCCTGTCGGAGGAGTGGTGAAAATGCAGACTCAAGTGTCACTAAGTAAGAAATCTCTCTCTCTCTCTCTTTTTCTCTCTCTCTCTCCCCCTTCCCTCTCTCCCTCCCTATATCTCTCTCTCTCTCAACTACGTGGCGTTTAGTGTTTACCGTCCCCGTCACACACACACACACACACACACACACGACACACTCACACACACACACACACACACACACACACACACACACACACTCTAACGTATCTCTTCAAGCTGCAGAAATAAATAGCCTTTGTTTGAAACTAAAGCATCAACGTGGAAAAATCACAAAACAAGCTTCCAATCCATTCCAAATACCTTGTTGCTGACTGCTGAGGCGTCAGAACTTCGGAAGATTTAGAAAAGCATAATCCACAGTATTGTCACCGCGTCCGCGACCTAGTCTATTTTTAGTTTATCAGATTTTTCGGCGTGCTACGGCCCCGGAACGAGAAAAATTAATGAAACAAAAAGTAAACATCTCCACATGGCTCTGCAGCAGCAGTCTCAGGAAGTGGACGTAACAACTCGCATGATCGCATCCTATAGACTCTAGGCCAAAAACCCGGGTCTTAAAAAGGCTAGTCTAGGCACATTAGTGAAAAAGAACCGACAGCCTGTTTATTCATATTAAGCAAGATGATCATGTAAAAAACACAACAAAAACATATTTACTGAAAGAAAGAAAGACATTATGAAACTTATTATGTATTTATATAAAAAATAAAAAATAAATGTATTTTTTTTTTTTTTTTTTTAAATCGATGGGTGGTCCAGCTCTCTATATGGGTGGGCCGCGGCCCACCCAGGCCCACCCGTAGCTGCGCCCCTGGGGTCCGCGGTTACAGTGACTCGACTGAGACTCCAATGTGTTACTGACACTGATACCCATTAAATCAGTGGGTGTGCTCTCATGCAGGTCTACGCACTGTTTTACTGCGCTGAGGCGTCATGGCGGCGGGTTCGCGACGCTCGCGCGACCGTTTAGACAATGGCATTAAAAGTGTCTTGTTGCGTAGAGACGAGGCAGCCAATCAGAACTTCTCGCCAAAGACTAGGGTGTCGGCCTGGTCGCGAAAGTTTCATGGGCATTCTTTAACCAGCGGCTTTACAAGCAAAAAAACACAAATAAAAAGTATGTCATGACATCACAGGTCCTCTCAAATTTTGGGTGACTGGCTCCCCGGCCACCTCAGTCACACTCCTGATCTCCTTAGTAACTGTGACGTCAGCAGCTTTCAGTGACTGTGAGGCGTTGGAAGCTAATGGAAGCTATTAATTAAGACACTTCACACCCCCTGCCACTACAGTCACCACAGTGACACCCTACAAGAGATGCACCCCCTTTCTAAATTGTCCCTCTCTTTCCCTGTCCAGGCAGGCCTCTCTCTTTCTCTATTGAACTGTAGGTGCGTGCTAATATGTGTTTTCAGTGTGATGTCTTCCTTTGGTGGAATGGTTTTGCACATGATTTTGACTTTAATAATTCATAAACAGTTGAGCACCGAATTAAGGACGCTGCTGATGTTACATCACTTGTACTAAACAGTTTCCCAGAAGGACAATAACATGTAGAGAGCCAGTTAAGTGATGAATTGAAAAACATAATTAACTGGCCATCGGGAGATTGCTTTTGAACCTTTGAAAATATAATCTATTATATGGCTATGGCTTTGAGTTATTACCAAGGTGAACCTGAAAATCTCATTCCTGGCACAGCCTCACTTGACAAACCTCTGTCCTACATTTTACAGTAGGATCACCAAAGGTATTAAGGCCTGCCTCAAGGACCTCAAACTTCCTGCAACTTAATGAGTCAAAATCGGAATTAATTATTTTTACCCCTCACTGCCCAAACAGCAGCTGAAATTGAGACTCACATAAAATATTTCAAGGTAATGGGCCAAAATATTTTACGAATTATTTTAACAGTTGGCCGGATGGTCAAGGCTCCACGAATTTACATGCAGGTTTTTCTTGTTTATTTACCTCCAAAATAAGATCAAACATGCAGGTTTTTCTTGTTTATTTACCTCCAAAATAAGATCAAACAGTCCTGTGCAGGATTCTTACAGTGTAGGCCCGAGGTAGAAATACTACTACCAATATAAATAGGGATGGACAAAAATAAAGTTTAAAGAATAAATAAACAATTGAACAGCTAAACAGTTGATGCCCTCAGTACCCGCATACCTGACTAACTACCTCAAAAAAGTGAGTGACACCCACAGCCACAATACTAGAAGGGGGCATGAACAAAGCTCTGGTACCACCCACATTCAAAACAAATATGGGTAAATTCTCCTTCTACAGAATGGCCACCCAGCCGTGGAATGCCCTGACCCCCTCCCTCAAAAAATGCAGATCACTTGCATCCAGTGGCGAAAATATCGACGGTGCAACCGGTTCAATGCACCGCGGCCCAGCCCCCAAGGGGCCCATGAAGGGGGAAGGAGAAAAGGAAAAAAAAGTCAAGGCGACAGTGAAAAGAAAGGCTACTCGGTCACATGAAGAGTAACACCAAGGATTCCCAGTGATGTCATTGACTGACTGGTTTATAAACAGCTTCAAGTCTGTAATACTTCCGTGTTGCATAACAGTGACATCACTGTCCAGTCCTTGGTATCTTTACCGTAGCCTTGTTTCAACGCGTGTTTATGATCAGCTGTCAGCAGCATAACAAAGCTCAGCTGTAGACTATTTTGTCATGTTCGCCGTTCGCGCTAATGAAAGACAGGATTATTATACAACTATCAGAAGATGTCTCTAGATGACTCTACATGTTTAACTAAAGTGTTTTCCATCTGCCCAAAGTCATTTCTGATAGCCTGCATGCTGCAGCCCTGCACTCCTACAGACAACCTTTTTTTAATCATCCTATCCTGGTTGATATAACTCCATTTAGGTCTTTGCAAGACGCAACGCATCCCCCACCCCCCAGGTTTACTTTTTTCCCACTCTGTATTATTTTTTTGCTGAAATGTTTTCGCAAATTCAACATAAAATAGCCACCAGTAATACGCCTTACAGGCGATAAAGCGACCACTAGGGCAGAGACAGTGTACCGGAATAATGTCAAGAATGGGTCAAATTAATTCAGTAATTAATTACTATCAATTAAACTCTACTGTCTCAGCGATATTGTCAGGGAGTTGTCTTTGTGTCGTCACAACTGTAAATAAATAATAATAATTTGGAATATTTGGAAGGCAGTAACATTAACGTTTTCTCTCAGTCAGTTGATTCTTTATATCCATATGAGTCAAACCACCATGATCATGGGAAATTGCTGGGCAGTCAAAATGCCCAAAGCGATCTTTATAATCGTAATACTTAGGCACAAACAACTATTTTCTAAGAACAATATTGATAAGTGTGTGTGTGTGTGTGTGTGTGTGTGTGTGTGTGTGTGTGTGTGTGTGTGTGTGTGTGTGTGTGTGTGTGTGTGTGTGTGTGTGTGTGTGTGTGTGTGTGTGTGTGTGTGTGTGAAGGAATAAGCAAAAGTCGTGATGCGACATTTCCTGGTTTAGACAGGATGCAAGCATTACATGCTTCCTGCATTACATGCTTCAGCATTGCATGCTTCCTGCATTACATGCTTCAGCATTGCATGCTTCCTGCGTGACATGCTTCAGCATTGCATGCTTCCTGCATTACATGCTTCAGCATTGCATGCTTCCTGCGTGACATGCTTCAGCATTACATGCTTCCTGCATTACATGCTTCAGCATTGCATGCTTCCTGCGTGACATGCTTCAGCATTACATGCTTCCTGCATTACATGCTTCAGCATTGCATGCTTCCTGCGTGACATGCTTCCTGCACGTATATAGTAATATAGTATACTGCCACCTGGCGGTCGCAATAAGGTGGAACCAGGGCAGAAAGAGCCTGCAGGTTAGCCAGGGACCTACCAGAAGGCTGACAATGGGTCAGTGTGTGCTTGTAATGTCCAGTTTGAATCTGTAGAGTCCTTAGTATCTATGTCTATAGGGCACGGGTTGCCCTGTGACACTAGTTAATAGGGACTCACATGGCTATTTAATTAGAGGCATGCTAGGGCCACAGTTCTGGGCAAACCTTTCTGTCAGCGGGAGAGTAGAAAAGACATCCGGGAGAGATCAAATCAAGTCAGTCCTTTCATAGGTTTAAACATGCATCTGGGACATGTCTTATTTGACCAAAATGAGAGAATGACTTATGAGGACATATATGAGGTTGTTAGAATGTATTTACATGTATATGTGTATGCACACTTGCACAGTATGCATGTAGATAGGTGCAGGTGCAGGCACAGAACACGTTTTTGGGTGTGCCTATTTGAAGCCACACTACAAGACGGGAGTGGCAGCTTTGTTGGCTTTACAGATAACTGTTGAGATGGCCTGTATGTGTATTATAATTACTGTATGTATACATGCATGGATATAATTGGAGTGAATTAATGTAGGTATGTATGTATTAGCCAATTTATGTAAGCTGTAAGTGTGTTGACGTATACACAGTACAGTATATAAAGATAGTGTTATACATATTTATTTTTCTTCTGTCTTGCTTTGTACTTTTTTTTGGAAGGAGGATGTATACCCTGAAGCCAATCGTAGCCAATCGGAATGGAATATGAAAAGTCTGACTGATACATCTTGAATGATCGCATGCCGGTCGCATGCCAGTTTGTGAGAGTTTTGGAAACATTTTTGTCACGTGGAAATGAGCTTGGCCTACATGATAACTGATAAGGCATTATCGAAGGAATCTAGGGAAAACAAATTTGATTGTACAGTAATTAGGCCGATTTGAAAAATGTGAGGCAGAGGTTCTTCCTTGATCTCTACTGAGAGTATGCGTCCAAAATGTCGCAACAATCGATCCAGTGGTGTCCGACATTAGCTGCTCACAGAAAATTGGACAAACACACGGATAGGGGTGAAAACTCGCCCCGGCTGTTCTGGCCTGGCAGAGATTACTGTAAGTTATATCATCTAACCACTTTATACAGCATGCTTCGTTGACCGGGGTCTCCCTGGTGTCTCCCTGGTGTCTTAGTCCCCTCCTTTTATCCCTCGACATATTTTCGCAGGAAGATAGATTTGCTATTTCCGCCGAATGTTAACCTATTTTCACCACATGTTGGCCTATCATGACATGCCCACATATAGCAACGCTAAGGTTCAAGTGGTTAATGTTATTGTCATCCTCAACATTTGTACACGTACAGTATATACTTCATACGGTGGCAAACAGTGAAGCTATAGATTGTAGAAGTGTGGAGAGACTCACTGGTGGTGAAAGGTGGAGCTGAACTATAAAGGGTCCACTCTGCAGCCTGTCAGGTCACCGTGACGGCCATTAGCTCTTATGTCTTGATGGAGAAGCTGAAAGAGGCCATTGTCCAAAATGGATTTATTGGCAGCCATTTAGAGAGGGCCAGAGAAATTAAAGAGGAAGGGAGTTGCTGTTTTTTCATGCTCTCCGTTTTTCCGTTATCTACCGTTTTTCTCTTTCTGTCTTAAGGCCATGCTTTGTCGTTATCTCTCAGTAAATTATAATTAAAAGTGTGTGCATGTGCACGTGCGTGATGTGCGCGCTGTGTATTTAAGTGTGCGCATGCTCTTAGCTGTCTCTTTTTTCAGCTTTTCTTCAGATAGCAATGTCATAGTTGGACTGCTCCTATTCTCTGTCACAGCAGATACAACTAGAACTGCACTCTGTCGAGTGCCTACTTGCTTGTTGCACACAAGTAGGCCATAAATGGCCTACTAGTGCGCAAGCAGAGCGCGCAACTACTGTCGGCGGCTACAAACTGTCAAATCTCAGCTTCTCTGTGAAAGAACGTTTGAAATATTGAATTATTACTTATTATTACTATTTGCTACGTACCTAGTTTTTGGAGGTAAAAAAGTAGTATTGTTAAGTATGGTAAGAGACGACGTATATGTCGATCAGTGTCGGGTGGATTAAAGGAAATGCCTCCATGTGGCTGATGAATGAATATCAACATCCTAATACATCCTAATACTGGGGGGGTCATTATGACAGGCAATTCCTGCTGTCAAAATATGACCCCCCAGTCAAAAAACACTTTGTTTTAAATAGACACTCATGCTTTCCAAGGTGTGATTTGGGGTCCTAAGGATGAATACAAAATGAATATCATCGAGCTCACATGCCATTTTGATGTAAATCAAAAGGGGGGGTAACTATGTACCTGTCAGTGGGGCCAGACCAGAAGTGAGGGACATTTTTGGTGGCAAAATCTCTTTGCTACCATTTTGTTTGTTGGGTCCATATAAGTACTTTGAGACATGATAGCATTTTCAAATGAGTAGCTTTAATACTTTTTTGGGACAATCATTGTTTCCCCATTAACTCCCATTATATGCGGAGTAGGATTTTTTGCAGTTTACTGTAGATGGTATATGTTACAATTAAGTTTGATTCACACTTATAATTACACACAATTATGTTGGCTGGGAGGAGTAGTAGGACTAAGGCCCTACTAGTCCTCTCTGGGGGGGGATCTCTCTATAACCCCTCTGAGGTCTTCTAGAATTTTCCCGTTAACACGTGTTTGGGAATAATAAGAAATGCAATCTTCCTCTACTTCCTGTCTCTTTCAACAATAACTCCTTGGTCTTGTATCCTTCGTCCGGTGGAACACTGACCCAACGTTAGTCTGCTCAGGAACGTTTGTCTGCTCAGGAATATGCTGATGATTTGTCCCGTCTATTTAGAATACACCTTTTGAAAAGCATTTACCCATATGACACTATTTGATCTGGTGAAGAACATGAAGGTTATTCTATTTAAGCATTTTACATTCATTCTTTCGTTACGTAATTAACAACAATGAATTACGTAATGTTGTAATTAATGCGCATGAGTGACGGGTTTCGATGGTGACGTATATGTCGATCAGTGTCGGGTGGATTAAAGGAAATGCCTCTATGTATATGTAATTGTAAGTTGATTAGCGGTATACTGTGGTTACTTTGCGCCCCTTTTGATGCGTATGTATCGTTCCAGCATATGACGTCAGGGTATAACTGGTATAATTAGCTCTCAATGATGACGTAATAAAGATGTGGATTAAAGGACCCAATGCCAGGGTGTAATTGGTTTTTGATGGTGACGTAATGACGATATGTTTTAGTGTCGGGAGGATTAAAGGTAATGCCTCTATGTATACATGTATGTAATCTGGCACCACTGCCGTATCAGGCATAAGTAGTCATTACGTCATACGCTGGGACGACGCATACGCATCAAACATCGTCCTGGACGAAAACTATTACTTGCGCGCTCTGCTTGCGCAAGTAATTATGGAGTGTGTCGGTGAGTGAGTGAGACAGAACGAGGGAGAGAGCACAAAAGAGTCTGAGAGAGATGGCAGTCACTTAGATTGTAATGGGATGTGCTCTTCACCCTTTTGTTATTGTGTCAACGTGCACAGTACAGTTTTTCTAGCTATGGGACGGCATTAAAATTAATAGCTACTTAATTCAAGTTGTTTATTCACGCTCATGCCATGCACGCTTGAAATCCTGCTGTAATACAGTTTTGATGTGTCCGGCTGTCCGCTGTCCTGTTTATTTTCCTCTGATTACACTGTTTTCATTGAGCCAATCTACCTGACAAAAGGTCATCATCACAGACTCCCTGATACCTCCAAGAAGAAAAGAAACCTAGCAAGCTTACCGTGCCTGCTTTGCCTGACTGTCGTCACGACAACCACTTACCAATCCCGATAGCAAGGAGGTGTGGCTTGCCAGCAGCCTCTATGACTGTGCTGCACCTCACCGCCTGTATTATTCTGAATGAAACTGCAAGGGAAGCGCGTGCTCTGCTCTGCTCACCGGATTCTTGAGTGAGAGAGTGGCATATCTGACTTAGACATTCACTAAAAGGGGCAGTTGATCTGTACCCCACAACCAATAGTGTATTTTGGAGTGGACAGGTGTGTGTGTGTGTGTGTGTGTGTGTGTGTGTGTGTGTGTGTGTGTGTGTGTGTGTGTGTGTGTGTGTGTGTGTGTGTGTGTGTGTGTGTGTGTGTGTGTGTGTGTGAGAAGGGGGGGCGAGAGGGAGGGAGAGAAAGAGAGCGTGTCAGTGTGGCTGATGGAGGCAGAGGAAGAGAAGCTTTCAGAGCCGTTGAATCTTTCATAAAGATCCACCAACAACAAGCTGCTGACTGAAAGGACTTGAGAGAAGGGAGAGAGAAGGAGAGTGCATGATGGGGGTGTGCACTTCGTAGGCACACAAGACCGGGAGAAAGAGAGAGTGACTAGGAAAAAGAGGGGAAAAGTGTTCCAAAGAGAAATTCCTCTCTTCAGGAAGGTGCCGTGATCTGGGGTAAGGCTGCTCAAAGAAAATCTGACGAGTGACAGGACCAAGAGAAAGCCACTGCATTGGAGCGGAAGACAAGGAAAAAGAAGGGGGAAGGAGAGCAGGCTAATCCCTAAAACCGTGAAGCAAAGGGGGTGGCGGGTGGCGAGAGAGAGAGTGGGATAGTGTGTGAGGGAGAGGGTAAGCAAGCAAAGGCTAAGGAGCACAGAAAGCGCTCCCTTGTGTTGCATATTTTGTTACTTAGCCTCAATCTCTCTGCGTAAAGCTCTCTGTCCTGGGGTACAAGGAAAGGCACTGCTTCTGCCCCCCTCGCCACCGCCTGCCACCACACGATGGGGAGAGAAAGATAGAGAAGAGGGGGGATGCAAACCACATCTGCATGACTTAACCGGGACTTAAAATCCACAGACTGAAGTCAGGTGGGTTTGCGTGCAGAATTTGGAAAGGAGGTGAGGGTCAGACTCAACAGAAACCAGCAGGAGGAGAAGGAAAAAGCTTCAGCTGGGGAGAGGAGAGGAGAAAGGAGGTGTGGTGGGATGTCGTCCAACGAGCTGAGTGCCGCGGAGTCAGACGCGTGCATCCGCACGTTCAAGGAGCACATGCACCTGGAGCTGGAGCCCACGAAGACGCCGGGCGTGGCAGGGGCCAAGCGGGGCGCAACCTCCCCGAAACTGTCGCCCCGGACTTCCCCGCGCCTCTTCCGCAAGCTGATGGTCAACAAGAGCATTCGACAACGCCGACGCTTCACCGTCGCCCATACCTGGTAAGGGAGGTTGGGGTTGGGCATTGGGGGTGAAGGGCGATGGAGTGGGGGCTTATAAATAGAGTGAAGAGGAAGGGGGGCTCAGATGGATGGCGGAAGAGAATTCGGGAGGAGGAGAGGGGGGGGGGCATTGGAGGGGCGTATTAGGAGACAGACAGACAAACGGGGATGAGGGTGGAAGGTGAGAGAGCAGAGGTCGGAGCATGACGAGGGAGGAAGAGGGGGGATAATGAGACAGAGTGAGACTGAGGAGGGGAATTAATAGAGGCACAGCCTGGTCTGTGGAAATGGCACTAACAGCTGTAACTTGTGGTCTACAACGTGGAATGGGATCAAACAGATTTATTTGTTGAATTAGAATATTATATAACAAAATAAAACTAGAGCATGCAAACTGTTGCATTCCCTTTTGGTACCCATCTGGCCTGCACCTGGGTCCCTTTTGTTTTGACTGTGTGTGTGTTTTCTTTTTTGTGTGCTTGCTCACCTTTTTTAGAGGTTAGCAGAGATGTGGACAGCTAGGGACTGGTGTGTTATGCAACCCAGTGGTTCCTGGTCACCTGTACCTGGTCACAGTGTGCAATATTGCACGACACAGCAGCAACACATCGCCTCAGCAACGCGCACAGCGTGTCACAACACAGCGCACAGCAACTCATCACAATCTTCCCACAGTGTGATACTGCACGGCACAGAGCAACAAAGCACAGTATCGCACAGCATGACACATCATGACAGCAGCAACACATCACAGTACCGCTCACAGCTTCACACAACACGGCATACAGCAGCACATCCCAGTACCACAGTGGGACACAAGCTTCATTCACCACTATAAAACACCACAAGAAAACAGACAACAATACAGCACCGTGTTGAGTCGTCCACCACAATGAAGCTCCTTCATGTCATCACACTTGGTTAAGAGAAGAGAACATCTGTAGTGTTTAACGAGCATACATATTTAAGATAATAGATATGCATCCATTTACGGAATGGTTGATTTGCACCTGCACTCATTATTTGAAAGAGGCATTTAGATGTTAATGGGGGTTTATGCTGGGGGTTTATGCTGTACAGTATGTTATGCAACATGCTGTTCGTGGAAAAGCACTGAGGGGAAAACTGCTGCCATGGATTGGCTGGCAGACCTCAAGGTGACTCTTTCCCCTGCATGATTGGCTAAGTTCTACAACAAGGCTGGTTGATTTGTTGAATGTTAAAGCCACGGAAGCGACTCAGTGTCAAAAATCAATATTTATTTCTCGCTAAATTGTGATTAATGCTGTGTGTGTGTGTGTGACTGCGTGTGCGTGTGTGTGTGTGTGTGCGTGTGCGTGTGCGTGCGCGTGCGTGCAGAAGAAGACATTGTTTAGTTTTTTTCTAACCCCATACATCAGCAAGGAAGGTAACCAGATACCAGATTGATACTTTTTAACCCATTCAGTACGGGAACCCCTTTTGGTGTTTTAAGCATTGTGTTATACTTTAGCTATCGAAGAATAGCAGATCTACAAGCTCATAGCGCGGCACCGAGTGTCGCGCTACGAGCTTGTAGATCTGCTATTTTTGAAAAATCGTGAAAATGCGGCACACATATCTTAATATATACGTTTTTAACTCAAATCTTTGCTTCTTGGGGGATCCCTGGAACAACATATTTTGAGATTGGGGCCTGGGGCCAATTACATATAATTCTGGGGGTCCTTGACATGAAAATGTTTGAGAACGACTGACATAGAAAATGGGTTTTTCAGAAAACTGTCTTTTCTGATTTAGAACTGATTTAGAAAGCATTTGTAGAATCACCCTCAGGTCTAAATATAGTCTTGACATACAATCTCCAAGTGAATTTCTGCTTTGCGGTATAAATGTACCTGGCTGTAATTGCATGTGTGTGTGCATACAGTCTTATCCAACTGTATCTTTGCGTCCACGAGTGGCTGACAGGACGTGTGCTCATGGCTGTCCCTGTGCATCAGTCAGAGTGAGAGGGCATTCATGTCTTATCTCGTTCTCTCTTCTCCATGATAAACATCAGAGAGAAAGAGAAGTGCCAGCAGAACATGTGAGAGGAAAGAGCTTAAAGCCATGTTGGACCCATAACATTGGAATGATATAAGTCTAAATGTTGTCCTAGATGTTTATCAGTCTTTCTTCCCCCCCTGCTGCACGTTACACTGACATTGGTGACTTATTCATTTGGGTCGGGACCCTGGTTTGAGACACTAAAGTTTCTCAGAATATACTAGTGAAATATGAATCTATTTAGTTGGTGACATCTGTGGTTGCAGAGTGGGGAAAGTGTCAGATTTTTTCTTTCTTTTTCATGTTTTACATTATGAAATAAAAAAACAATAAAAAATTAGATTTTGACTCTCAGTTAACGCAATGGATCAGAGCATGATGAATACGCTGCAAAATAGCATCTAATTTACATTGAGAAATTCCCTTTGATCACATTGTGTTTGTGTGTAAGATATTTAAGTAAACTAGCTAGATTACGGATTCAGCCCTGTAAACATCCTCTAAAGCTCTGAAGCAATCATCACGAGTCCATAGAGCACACATACTTTACCCAGTAAATCTGCTACCGGTGATATAGCTACAGTAGTCAGTGGTTAGGGTAACTGAGACCATGGGATGCCACCTCTTCACCACTCACCAGCCAGTGTGTCCATAGCTACAGTAGTCAGTAGTTAGGGTAACTGAGACCATGGGATGCCACCTCTTCACCACTCACCAGCCAGTGTGTCCATCAACAATGTTGAGAGGGACATGTTGGCAGCTCTACTAGAAAACCCTGTCAGCAAAAGGCTTAAAATGGAAATGGGAAAGGGAGAGGCAGACCGAAAAAGAAAAGCAATGAAAAATGCATTAAGTAAACCGCACAGTGTGTGCCTTCCCTGCGGAAGCGGAGTCAATACAATGGGCGGGTCACTGATTAGGGTAAATGAGTATGCAATTAGCCATGCACTTTTACCAACCGACCGGTAATGGCTAACTTGCTGATGCATAACGGGTAAAGGTATCAGGCAGTTTGCCCCTGATACCTTTGCATGGCTTATCTTGTTGTTTACTTCTAGTTCCAGTTCAAGGAGACAATGGTAAAACATACAATATTATTAGCACAGAAAGCAAGTGGGATAATTGTTTAGCCTCCTCCAGTCAAAGTTTGCAAATTGTTGCTGCGCTCTTTTCCACACACTCTTTATATTTTGTAATGATCTTGAACGTATTGGACTTTTTTTTTAATATAATTTTGAATTTCTTTAACTTCTTTAACAAGGAAACTTACAAAGGTCTTCCTGGGTCACTTGTATCGGTTTAGAAAAATGTGTGCCACGAATGCAACGCCACAAACACTCTCTGGTTAGCCTACATACACTTTCAGTTTTTTTACATTAAAAAACAGTTCTATCACTTCATTCTATTCCTTATTCCAGCCAGTGGAGTGTGGCTCTGATATGGAGGGTTTATATAGAAGCATTAAAAATGACAGCTCAAATCCAGCCTTTCGTTGTGAGAAAAGGGTCAGGCTCAGCTTATCAGTGACACGCACGTTTTGTGTGCGCTCACGAACGCACTCGCTCATTGAAGGCTTGTCTCTCGGAGTTGGATTATGAAATCCCCTTGCTTCCAGTCACATGCCTCATGCTCTTTGCTCTGTTATGGCATTTAAATGTAGCCTGTTCAGAACAGTGGATTGTGCACATCCAGTTCGTCGCTGGTGCTGGACACATTAACAGTTCTAAAGGATAATATAAGTCTGCACAAACAGCACACCTTCACCAGGGGATGATGAAGGCCAGCTATGGCTGAAACGTTGTACCACATATTATGTTCAGTGTTTTATACTAAGTAAACACTTCAATGTGGCCTCCCATTCCCCTAGTATAACAGCACCCTTTATCATTTTCTGTTCATTATGCTGTCGTCTGGTTTATTATACTGGTTTATTATTTCCACCTGTGCTATTGTCTCTGTGGTGTCGGCTGGCCCTTTATTCACATTTTTGTCACTAAATAGGAATGAGATTCACTGATGAGGGGGATCCATCCATCCATCCATCTTCAACTGCTTATCCGTAGTCGGGTCGCGGGGGCAATAGCTCCACTAGAGTGTTCCAGACTTCCCTCTCCAGAGCAACATTAGTGACTTCTTCCTGGGGGATCCCGAGACGTTCCAAGGCCAGTGAGTCGATGTGTTTCCTCCAACTGCACCTTGGTCTGCCCCGGGGTCTCCTCCCAGATCAGGGGGATAAAACCAGAAATAGCTTTTCGTCTAGTGCTGCCATTCTTACTAGGTTTTAAATGAAACTCCCGTCTCGACATTGTTAACAGTAATTTGCAGTGGGCTCCCCAAACTCGTCTCTCATCAATAATAGACTTTCTGTGCACTGGCCGAGGCTAAACCCATTAACTGGTGGGCCTGTGGAGGAACAGTGTCTGGTGACCTCCGCTCAACTCCTGACCTATCTGTCACTTTGTCTGCTCACCGTGCGTGGCTTTTCTGCCTGGGTGCCTCTCATCTTTGGTCATCTTCTAGTCTTGTCTTTCTTTGTCTTTTGGTGTCTCTTGCTTCGCCATCTCTTGTGTTCTCTATCTCTCTCTTAGTCCAATTTTGAGGTATTTTTGAGTGGTGCAGCCACTCCCTTACGGAGCTATGTGTGTGGGTGGCTGGGTGGGTGCGTCTGAGCACGAAAACAGCATGGTTGTTTTTCACCACCTGTGCGCAACCTAACGCACACACAAACACACACACATATTAACTGTATATATGGTGATTTCGTGTGTGCCAGTACAGTACAGTGACAGTACAGTACAGTAGAGGGACTCCCCCCCCCCCCCCTGGGGACCCCCACATGGAGTTGCACCACTCACTTCACACGGGTGTGATTTTTACTGGAGAATTTCTAATTTTCTACTCCACTACATCTTATATGTAGTGGAGTAGAAAATTAGAAATTCTCCAATACAATTATTTCCAAACTTTAGTTACTATGTAGTTACTTTGTAGATTTTGATTATTATTACAAAACAAAAATAGCCAATATACAAGCTCACAACATGTGCATGTGAGCTTATGAATCCACTATCCACTACTATATCCACTATAAGTATAAATCAGGCTTACATTTTTTTTATTCTCATTGCAAAACTTCTACTGGTCTGGACAAGGTTTAAGAGAGAGATATGCAGAATTGCAGATAAAGATACGGAATGTTTCAGACAGACTTCAGGATATTGGTTAGGTATTTATTCACCATAGCTGAGAATGTCAACCTTTATATCCATCTTGCCACACTAATCCATCCAATAGGCCATCTGCTATTGATTTGTTGTTCTGTCTTCTCCACTTTGCTCTGTGACTCACGCAGAGCGATCTTTATGTGACTGATGATGTTGTTGTTGAGGCCATGTGTGTACATCCGTATCACAGGGAGACAGAGAGAGGGAAAAATGTATTTGTAGAAAACAGTGGGTTTTTAATTTGTATGGATATAGGAACACAAGAAACCTCATTGTAGAGCCAGGGGATACAATTTCTCCTGCACAATTGTATACTTTATAGTATACTTATTTTATACTTAGCCCCCCCCCCCACCCAAAAAATGGGGAAAAAAACATTAAAGAAAGGATGTTGGCAAGAAAAGTGCACGGACAGATGGACTCATAGGAGTGAAATCATATCCACTTGTTTCGGTTATTCCAGCCTGCTGTGGATAACGAGGGAGAGAGATGGTGGGAGAAGTTAGACAGACAGACCTTCATCTGTAAATCTTGCATCCCTATTTTGGGCAGGTCATTAATCATTAAATATGAAACATTTCTAAATGCCTTTAGATTGCATATTGTTGCTTTACGACACTGTCATGCGACGTTTCTTTATATACTTTTCCCCCACTTGAGCCACTTGAGACATTTTTTCAAAACATCCATGGAATATAAGCCTCCATGGCTTTGGTTATTGAAATTGATTGAACTTTTTTTATTTCAGTATGCAGAATGGGTGCATTTCAAACGAAAGCACAAGTCAATACTTTGTGGACGATCCATGATTAAGCATTACACTTGTTTACAACAGGGTCCACCATTTCCAATTCGTCAGAACATTTAGAGACGTACAAATATACACTTCTATAAAGAAAACAGGAAATCATCATATAATGAAAGTAAAAAAGGTACAGTATGGGGAGAAAGGGGTGGGGCCGTGCGGGTGGGGGGGCTCTGATTTAATTTACAGGGGCCATTTTCGAATTGCAGTAGTCTGTAGCTTATATAAACTCATCAACATTTCCTGTCTGTACGTTTATATACAGTATCTTCATTTCCCATCTCTAATCCCCCCCCCCCCCCCCCCCCCCCCCTCTCTCTCTCTCTCTCCATCCCACCCCCTCTCCTTCCAGTCAGTCTTTCCTGAACTAAGTCAACCGAGCAGAAATTGACTTCTCTGGATGGATGAAGTAGCATGAATGATGTTAGATGCCCTGTCACACACTGACAAGTGACTCAGAGCTGTTAGTATGTGTTAGTGCATCCAACACAGACATCTGTGTTCATACAACCTGAGTGTGTGTGTGTGTGTGTGTGTGTGTGTGTGTGTGTGTGTGTGTGTGTGTGTGTGTGTGTGTGTGTGTGTGTGTGTGTGTGTGTGTGTGTGTGTGTGTGTGTGTGTGTGTGTGTGTGTGTGTCTGCGTGTGTCTGTGTCTGCGTGTGTGTGTGTGTGACTGTGTGCGTGTGTACTGTACATGTGTGCGCGTACATTCAGTATTTACATACAGTAATGTAATTACAATACACTAGTTGTCCTGGTTGCTTGACTCTGTATTCATAACCCAACATGAAGGAATAGACATTTCGTCTCCAGATTACTCCTTGATATGCTTTTACCATTTGCACAAACCATGTACAAAACAGAATAGAAATTATGATGCTCCACCCAGGGGACGGGGGGGACAAACCCCCAAAATGTGGGGTTAGGGTTTGGGGTCGGACTAGATTTAGAAATATACAGTGCAAGGAGTCAAGGACACTTCGACACCAACTCTGGGGGAGCCCGGGTTCGAACTGGCAACCTTTCAGTTACCATCCAGCCACTCTACCCCCTGAGCCACCGCCGCCCTGTTTTGGTTTGGTTTTACTATAGTTTATGACAGAATGGAGAGAGAAAGCTAAATTCATTGACAAAGTACATTTGGAATTTGTCACCCATCCTACACACCCTAGTTTATGCACTTCAGTGCAGGCGTCTAGCCATTCTTCTTGTGAAATCTCTTGTTGTATTTCTGCCTCCCACTTGGCTTTTATATAAAGAGAGTTATTAGGAACCATTTCTAACAGAGTTTGATATAAGATAGAAATTACTTTGGTAAATGAACCATGCTTTTGAATGTCCATAAAAAGAGATTCTAAAGTCGAAGGGGTTTGAATTTTGTCCCAGTCATCATGTCTTTGTAAATAGTGTCTTAGTTGGAGGTATAAAAATCAGTTTTTTATCACACAAATCACCAGATTAAACGACTTTAACTGATTGGAGGAAAATAACTGGTGGACAAACCTCAGGCAAGGCCAACTCCACCGCTGGAACCCAGCGTCTAGCCTTGAAGGCACAAAACCTCCCATGCACCCAATTGAAGACAGGCCCGATGATAGTTGAGGCAGTTTAAATTATTTTCGGACTTCCTTCCATATTTTAATTGTGAACCTAGACCAAACTCCCATAGCATCTCCATTTATTTTATTCCCTGAGAAGGGAAGGACTGCTAGTTGTGACTGTGTGCATAGAGTTTTCTCAATTTTTAACCACCTGGTTGATTCATCATTTTCTATCCATGTAGTTAGAGGTCTGAGTTGGGCTGCCCAAAAATAGTATTTTAAATTAGGACGAGCTAGTCCACCAGCGGTCTTGGCCAATTGTAATGTTTTGAGACGGATGCTGGGTCGTTTGCCCTGCCATATGTTTAGTTTTAAGTTCTAATTTACAAATCATATATTTTCCTCAAATCCTGATCCAGATGTTTTGGCAAATGTCTCTGCGGTTTGCTGGCAGTTATCCGAGTGTCTCTGTGATCACTGGGCGTGTCCTCAGCTCCAGACAGTATTAGATAAGAGGGTTAAGAATAGTCCAGGCACCACTTCTGTCAGGATCTGCCTTCCGTGTGTTGTGTTTGGTGTTCCTGAATCTTATTTTGAAGTGATGCTTTTGTGTTTCCTGTCCTCCCTTGTAGTAGTTTCCTGCCTTGTCTCACCTTCCCTGATTTTTGGTTCTTTGTTTCACCTGTGTCTTGTTTTCCCCAGCCAATCCTTGTGTTGATTTGATTTGAGTTCACCTGTGTCCTGTTAATCTTGTGCCTATTTAAACCCTGTGTTTGGTTGTGTTCTCTGTTGGATTATTGTATTGTCACATGAGTTCCAAGTCTGTTTTTTGTTTGTTTGATGGTGTTGCTCTCCTGCAAACCTCTAACAATAAACTTCCACTTGATTCTGACTTCCTCGCATTTGGGTCCTACTTGGATTACACTCCTGACAACTTCATTGTTAATATTACTAGTAGGACCACTACAGACAATTGCAGATGAACATTTCATATTGAGGAATTAACATTAGGCAGACACTATCACTTACTATCCTGCTAACAAATTGCCCACAAATCCCTCCCAAGGTTTTTAATTAGGTCTCGTAACTGCCTACATGCCATGATGGCCAACTCGCAGTCACAACGCCTTCCACATACAAATGGGAGTAAGGCAGGTTTGCTTGCTGTCGACATTTCCCCCCGCTGGCAATGGATGAATAAATATACACTTAATAGAAAAAGAGTGAAATACCGTGGACAAATTGGACGCAGCTTGATGACCTTGACCGGTGCAGATGACCTGGCCCTGTGAGTCTGTCTCCGTACTTCTTGGAGGGAATAAGATTATATTAACCTGTAGCTCACGTGTGCAGCATGTCTATGTGTGTGGATGTGGGTGGGTGATGCGTGCAGATATACTGTACCAGCTGTGTATTCCTTTTTTTACTGCCAATTCAACAGAACACAAGCGTTCATTAAACCCATAACGAGAGCTCTCAGGCTATCAGGCACCATTTGTGAGCTGAGCTGAACATGATAACAGTCCAATTTTCTCCCCTTTTTCACTAGCTGACTGTCGTAAGCAGAAAGTACCGATTATTCTCAGTCTGATCAGCAACTGTCTGAAAAACACCATAGCATTTTTTTCCTGTAGTCTTTTGTGTTTTTCTATTTTTATTTTTTTCAGATGTCAGGAATACAAATGCAGGAAATCATTGTGATTTCTGTTATCAAATAATTACAGACTACCAGAATTGGAGTGTGCATGTTCACATTATGCCTGATTTATTCTTGGTTATGTGGTGCGTCGAGCACCAAAAACAGATCTTATTACAGGTCATGAAATTCCTGGAACTATTTTGAAATTAGAAAAAAACGTTTTCCACTCCTGGAAAAAGTTTGTAATCTATCAAGGGGCCTGGAAAACTATTTGGATATACACAAGGGCGCCTAACTTTAATATACACAGGGGCGCCTAACTAAAACTATTTGGATATACACAGGGGCGCCTAACTTTAATATACACAGGGGCGCCTAACTAAAACTATTTGGATATACACAAGGGCGCCTAACTTTAATATACACAGGGGCGCCTAACTAAAACTATTTGGATATACACAGGGGCGCCTAACTTTAATATACACAGGGGCGCCTAACTAAAACTATTTGGATATACACAGGGGCGCCTAACTTTAATATACACAGGGGCGCCTAACTAAAACTATTTGGATATACACAGGGGCGCCTAACTTTGGATATACACAGGGGCGCCTAATTAAAACTATTTGGATATACACAGGGGCGCCTAACTTTGGATATACACAGGGGCGCCTAACTAAAACTATTTGGATATACACAGGGGCGCCTAACTTTAATATACACAGGGGCGCCTAACTAAAACTATTTGGATATACACAGGGGCGCCTAACTTTAATATACCCAGGGGCGCCTAACTAAAACTATTTGGATATACACAGGGGCGCCTAACTTTGGATATACACAGGGGCGCCTAACTAAAACTATTTGGATATACACAGGGGCGCCTAACTTTAATATACACAGGGGCGCCTAACTAAAACTATTTGGATATACACAAGGGCGCCTAACTTTAATATACACAGGGGCGCCTAACTAAAACTATTTGGATATACACAGGGGCGCCTAACTTTAATATACACAGGGGCGCCTAACTAAAACTATTTGGATATACACAGGGGCGCCTAACTTTAATATACACAGGGGCGCCTAACTAAAACTATTTGGATATACACAGGGGCGCCTAACTTTGGATATACACAGGGGCGCCTAATTAAAACTATTTGGATATACACAGGGGCGCCTAACTTTGGATATACACAGGGGCGCCTAACTAAAACTATTTGGATATACACAGGGGCGCCTAACTTTAATATACACAGGGGCGCCTAACTAAAACTATTTGGATATACACAGGGGCGCCTAACTTTAATATACACAGGGGCGCCTAACTAAAACTATTTGGATATACACAGGGGCGCCTAACTTTGGATATACACAGGGTCGCCTAACTAAAACTATTTGGATATACACAGGGGCGCCTAACTTTAATATACACAGGGGCGCCTAACTAAAACTATTTGGATATACACAGGGGCGCCTAACTAAAACTATTTGGATATACACAGGGGCGCCTAACTTTAATATACACAGGGGCGCCTAACTAAAACTATTTGGATATACACAGGGGCGCCTAACTTTAATATACACAGGGGCGCCTAACTAAAACTATTTGGATATACACAGGGGCGCCTAACTTTAATATACACAGGGGCGCCTAACTAAAACTATTTGGATATGCACAGGGGCGCCTAACTTTGGATATACACAGGGGAGCCTAACTAAAACTATTTGGATATACACAGGGGCGCCTAACTTTAATATACACAGGGGCGCCTAACTACAACTATTTGGATATACACAGGGGCGCCTAACTTTAATATACACAGGGGCGCCTAACTAAAACTATTTGGATATACACAGGGGCGCCTAACTTTGTCAGTGGTACCTGCGAAGCACGTGTGCACATGCACACATACCTGTATGCACGTGCGCACGTGAAGCGAATTTGTCTCTGTGAAGGGACAGCTCAGTGTTTTCTGATTCAGGTTAATTGAGTTTATTCATAAGAGAGAGAGAGAGAGCTGGAACCAAAGAGTTTACGAATAGATTGTGGTTATTAGTGTAGATTAGAATAATAATCTGGTCGGCTACTTTCTGTGAGCGTTACCTAAACATAAGTCAAGTAAATTGTATTCATTTATTATTATCAAGAGAGTAAAATGTCTTTGGTAGTTTGGTGTCTGACTGGTGAGTTGAATGAGTCTGACAGGCAAGAAGCACAGAATGATCAAATATACGCAATAACTATGTGTCTGTGTTTATAATGCAATGCAAAGGTCAGAAACTTGAGGATTGAGTGCTGTTTATTTCTGTCTGGTGTGTGTGTGTGCGCGTGCGTGCGTGTGCGCGCGTGTGCGTGCGCGAGGGGGGGGGGGAGATATGTTACCAGGTGGCCAGTGTTTATCCATGCTGGGACATTGGCTCTGAGGCATTGGCACAAAATGCAAAGTCTGGTTATGTGGACACATGATCCTAAAACGCACACATGCCAGATGCACGTCTCCCTCCGTTTGCATGTACACATCACATTGCATCCCTCTCAGACAAACACGCGCACACACGTGTTAGTATGGAGAGCCTCCATCCCCACCAGCTATGGGATTTTTAAATCCAGCTCCATTGAGCCTCCATTATAACTGGATTTTCAAAGCGCTGTATCTCAAAAGGTTTGAGCGCTGTCCATGGTGAGCCGTCGCGCATCCGACGATCGTAAATCATTTGTGAGTTTGTATCGCTGAGCACATGCAACTGGTTGTAATGATAGCTAAGGGGTCTGAGCTAATGCGACACTGTGCTCATAACAAAAGCCCCCACCTCCCTGAATAACCCGGAAAGGAAACAAGGATCGTAGAATTGGAGCGGACAGGTGGCATTCCTTAGGTGTGCTTATGATGCCACCTAGCGGCAGCAATAAAGTTAACGGTTTGATTTTGGGTTTTTTTATAACTTGGGGTCATGTTAAAATCGTTTCATATAAGCATTGTGATCCAAAAATAAACAAGCTGTATCTGCGTTATTGTCAGGGAGGTGTCTCTGTATCGTTTGCGACAGTCAGTCACTGATACAGTCTGTTTCTAGCGAAAATGTAACAAATTCAGTAGCAGCACGTTTTCTCTCAGTCAGTTGATTCTTCATATCCATATGAGTGAAACGGCTGGGATGACATGTATATTTTTCAAACACAGTTCTTATATGAGGCAATCTAAAATCCCCCTATGGGGATTACAATGCAAATAAAAAGTACATGAACCTGTGGATTTGCGCCCTCTACCGATATTGATGTCAGACTTCGGTATGTAAGCATCCAGTCCACCCATCGTTCCCCCACGACGCCATCGACTGGTACAGGTTCACTGTACAGGTTGAGCCTCACAACATTTCTACTGTTATTTCAAATAGAGTGTCCAAGACAAGGAGTGGCTTGAAGAGAGAATGCTGTTTGGTTACTGTACCTCACAGGCGTCACAGCCCCCAAAAATGTGATAACAAGCTAAACCTTGCCCTGTTTAACATCAGGTCTCTAACAAATAAGTCCTCCTCTGTAAATGATATAATCTGTAAAGAGAAGCTAGATATAATCTTTCTAACAGAGACATGGCTTGGCTCGGATGGAGCTGTTCTCCTAGCGCCAGCCTGTCCTGCAAACTACAGTTTCATTCACTCTGTCCGCGAGGCTAAGAAAGGAGGTGGACTGGCATTAATCTTTTCAGACACTTTAAAATTCAAGGCTCTGACTCTTGGCAGCTTTTCATCCTTTGAATACCAGGCCACAATAATGCAGGGTCAATCCTCTATGCCAATGATTAGTATTTATCGTCCTCCAAAGTGCAGCAAAGCAGTATTTCTAACAGAAATATCAGAACTTTTATCTCTCTGTTCCACTAACTATGACAGAACTCTTATCTCAGGTGATCTTTCCAGACTCACTGAAGACGGCTGTAGTTAGGCCCTTACTCAAGAAACACAATCTTGATCCCTCTGTGTTGGGTAAATATCGATTTCTAATCTGCCCTTTCTGGGCAAGGTTTTAGAAAAATGCATCTTTCATCAATTGGATGTGTTTCTACAGAACAATAATGTGCATAACAAATTTCAATCTGGCTTTAGGAAAGGTCACAGCACAGAAACAGCACTTGTAAAAGTAATTAATGATCTTAGGGTGCTGACAAGAAAAATGTATCCGTTCTCTTACTTCTAGATCTAATGGCTGCATTCGACACGATTGATCATTCAATTTTAATACAGCGTCTGGAGCACTGGATAGGCTTGTCTGGTACGGCCCTGTCCTGGTTTTCCTCCTACCTATCAAACAGAAGTTATTTTGTCAATCTAGCTGAGTTTGACTCAGACAAACACGACATCGGTTCTGGTATTCCTCAGGGCTCGATTCTTGGTCCTCTGTTATTCTCCCTGTACATACTGCCGTTGGGAGAACTTATTACCAATCACAGAGTCAATTTTCATTTCTATGCTGATGATACCCAACTATATCTTTCTGTAGCTCCAGATGATCCCTGTGCCTTAGACCCGTTGTCTGTCTAGCATCAAATGCTGGATGAGTGAGAACTTTCTCAAGCTAAATGAGGATAAGACAGAAGTTCTCATAATCGGTTCTAGTGAGCAGAAAGAATCAATAATAAGCAGACTTGGCAACCTGACTGTAGAAAGTAACAGTACAGTAAAGAACTTGGGGGTCATTATTGATTCTGAATTGAATTTTAATTCACACATTAATCATGTTACCAAGATTGCTTTTTTTCACCTTAGAAATATTGCATGAATCAGAGCCTATTTGTCATTGGACGATGCAAAAACGCTAATCCACGCCTTTGTTTTTTCTCGGCTTGATTACTGCAATGCACTTTTTTCTGGACTGCCTAAGAAAACAACTTGTCCAAAATGCAGCAGCCAGAGTTTTAACTAGAACTAAGATGAGAGAACATATTACTCCAGTTTTGGCTTCACTGCACTGGCTTCCGGTTGTTTTTAGGATTGATTTTAAAATTCTTTTACTTGTTTATAAAGCTCTCAATGGTCTCGCACCTTCCTACCTACATGACTGCCTGCCTAAATATGTCCCAAACCGCCCCCTAAGGTCTTCCACTGTTGGCCTGCTTGCTTTGCCTAAAAAAATGGCAACAAAAAAATATGGGGAAGCAGCGTTTTGCTTCTACGGGCCGACGGCGTGGAACAAACTCCCACTGTACCTTCGACAGGCAGCCTCTGTAGACATTTTTAAAGCGCAGCTCAAGACCCACTTCTACACTCTTGCTTTTAATTGATCTTTTAATTTTTTTTGTTCCTCACTGTCCTCACTGTATTGCATTACTGCTCTTGTTTTTTTTAATGTTTATGCCTTGCTTTTCTTTTTTTTTCTCCATTGCTCTGTAAAGCACTTTGAGCTGCATTTCATGTCATGAAAGGTGCTATACAAATAAAGTTTTATTATTTATTATTATTACCAGATTTAGCAAGGATGCTATATATTTCCACCCGTAGTCCTCATGCAACATGCCGGTGTCTCGCACCGAAAATAGCAGATCTAAAAGCTCACAACGCAGTACCTGTGTGAGTATTGTAGATCATTTATTTTCGGTGCGAAACACAATGCGCAACTAAGTATAAATCCGGCCTTAAGGGCCCTATTTTGAGGGTTGGTAGCTAGGTTTGGTAGCTAGGGTTGGTAGATTAGATGGATTGGGTGGATTGGGGTAAGGCATGCAGTGAATGGTTGAAGTGCCGTGTTTGGTATTATGGTTATGTGTTGTGTACTGCCATGTGCCAGTGTGGGAGGACAGAGGTGAGTGTGTGGGAGGTTTGTTATCAAATCAGCAGCACAATTGCACCGCAATTTTATGGTCAAGCCTACTTGATCTGGTCTACCGGCGTCGTGAAGTCATACATTGCTATTTTCTGCATATTTCAGTTTGGGGAGTCTCAACCAAAATCACGCAAACCCCCTCTGAATCTGGGAAACGTATTGTATGGCATGTTTTTTAATGCATTCTAACCCACACGTGACAATGGTAAATGCTTGTGTCCAACAAAACTGTGTGCCAGGACGAATACAGAATATTAAAGGTATAATATCCACATCGGATTGTCTTAAAAAATAAAAACGTTGCCCATGGGGTTACCAATATCAGTAGAGTTCAAAGGGTGCAAAGGTGACATACTGTATTGGCCTGAGGTTGGCAGAAAAGTTGAAATATGGAGATACAAGGTTTCTGCTCGACAACAAATAATGTACCTGTATATGTATTTTGGGACACAATTGTTAGACCGACTACCCAACCAACCAACTGACATACAGTAGCAGTCCTCAGAGCCCTACTGCTAGCGAGGTTAGAAACAACAACATAATGTCCTACTTATACTATGTATTTTATCCAAGTCTGGTTTCTACCCCTCTGGCTCTTTCCGTCTGTTTTTCTCCACCTGCAGCTAAGCCCTCTCTCCTTTCCATCCCTCTTCAGAGGTTCTTCCCATGAGTAGCTCAACATGCCCTCACGGCCCCATTTATGTCCATTAAGGCCTCCTTTCCAGCAGGGCTTGTTTAGTTAATGTCACATTGATTTATACACACACACACACACACACACACACACACACACACACACACACACACACACACACACACACACACACACACACACACACCAACTGTGAGAGCCCCTTTATCATGCATTAAGTTGACTTCCCTAATGGTCGTGGCACTCCACATGCAGAACTAGAGCAGGTAGAGTGGGTACTCCCCTTCGTAATCCACGTTCCTGTAGAGACCTAGTACTGTAGTTAATGAAAACGCTGTGGCTAAATGGCAGTGAGAGACTCCATATAGTTAATGAGGAAAACATTCCAGAAGCGCAGTGGACTCTGCCTATGGAAACACATACACACGTAAACGCAGCTACAGAGAAGCACACATGCAGTAAACGTATACAGTACAAACAAGTACATACATAAACGCACGCACGCACGCACGCACGCACTCACGCACGCACGCACGCACGCACGCACGCACGCACACACACACACACACACACACACAAAACAGATTTACAGATGCTTGCACACAAGCACATTCAGGCACATGCATACTATAAATATTGCCATACTATAAATCATGCCATATATAGTAGGCCTACTGTAGATACTGTACACTTAGGCCTCTAACACTGACCCTATGACAAATTGGTCATTACATCTCCCTCTCTCTCTCTCTCTCTCTCCTGATAAACACATTACTTTGATTAATTGGCACGATTGACTACCACAGTTTTAATTGACACGGCCAATGGCTGAAATAACAACTTCCTTTGTCTTCAGGACATACAGTATGTGGCCTTGAAAAGCTGACCGACAGTTCATCTTCAAGATGTATTGTCTTCTTACGCTCACTTGTATCCTCCTCCTGTGTTTGTTCTAAGGCTCAGTAATCATTCAGGGCTATTTCACCCAGCTAGTGAATATCCCCAGGGCGAAGGACATTATTATTCCAGATTCTAATGCATAAAATGGCCTAAATTTGGCTAAATAGCATAGCTGCTATTGACTCATTATCTGAGACTCCCAACATGGAAAATCTTTTTATGCATGTCTTTTTATGCATTATGATGCGCGTGTTTTCCACAGAGGTCTACTAGTATTTTTGTTTATTGTTGTGTGACCTGATTGTTGGTGTATGTAAGGCTATTAGGACTCTGTTTCTCTCTCTCTCTCTCTCTCTGGTAACCTTTAAGATAATTTTCTCTGAGACTGTTTGGTCTGGAGGCACGCAGCTGCAAACCAATGAGCCTGCTGCTGACATTTGAAGGTCAGCTGAAGGAGTGGTTTGACCTGAACAAGAGTTAGCCTGGCCGTGAAACATTGATCACTCTCCAGGGCAGAGCACAGTGGATGTTAACGCCCCATACATACAGCACAGGATGTCTCCTAGATAGTGTCCCGAGGCAGTTGTATCCTAGTTTCTGCATCGATCTCAAGTCAATATCAGTGCTGTCCTGTTAAATCACTAATTGCAGCCCAAAAGAAATACATTATTTCTATTTTAACCCTTTACAATTATTATTTGGCGTTTTAATTGCGCACATATTTGTATCGTAGCACGCACGCACGCACACACGCACGCACGCACGCACGCACGCACGCACGCACGCACGCACGCACGCACGCACGCACGCACGCACGCACGCACGCACGCACGCACGCACGCACACACACAGACAGACACACATTGTGGTGTACATTTCTGTACAATCAAATACTGCTCATATTTAGTCATATCCTATATTAGAATTGACTAATTGGGAAGGCTGGCGGGCCACAGCCATAAACATACGCCACGGCATACGGCAGGACTACAGCCATGTCACTATGACTCTAATCCAGCGGTGAAAGTGCTTGAAGATCTTGCCCGTCATTTTTTTGACGGGCGCTAGCCCCTCCTATATACAATGAAAGGAGAATTTACGTCATTATGTGTCTGAACAAATCGGCTTTTTGTGGCAACACAAACATTAAATGCCATTGACAATGAAAGGAGAATTTACGTCATATGTGGAGTGTGGACGAGCATATCAGATATTTTGTCCTAACACTAAATTAAATGCCATTGACAATGAATGGAGAATTTACATCATACTGTATGTATGCTTTTCTAAACACAGTGCAACTGTTTTAATATATATAATATATAATATATATAATATCAGCTATATATCAGCTATATATTATACAGTATATATATATATACATACGTGTGTGTGTGTGTGTGTGTGTGTGTGTGTGTGTGTGTGTGTGTGTGTGTGTGTGTGTGTGTGTGTGTGTGTGTGTGTGTGTGTGTGTGTGTGTGTGTGTGTGTGTGTGTGTGTGTGTGTGTGTGTGTGTGTGTGTGTGACGCGACTTGGCCTGTTGTAGCGCCACCATGAGGCTGATTTGAAAACTGTCAAGTGGCATTTCTTCCTCAGCCTAGTGGGAATTTGCATGCACAGTTTCACCACAATTGGACGCTGCGTTGAGGAGTTGTGGCGATTTGTACAAAACGGGTACAAAATGGGTTACTCCTGACAACTTTAGAAGCCAATTGTAGCCAATCAGGATGGATAATTATGAGAAATCAAACAAACCCATCTTGATCACATGACTATGGAGAGCATGTGTACTGATTTGCGTGAAATTTGGATAAAATCTGAAGGAGTAATATTAGAAAATGTGTTTTACATATGTCGGCCTCCTGGTGGCGCTATAAAGAGCAGATGTGAAAAATTCCAGGCAAAGGTTTTTCCTTGGCCTCTAGGGAGTGTGCATACAAGATTTTTCACAGATCGGTGCAGTTATACTGTAGGTAAAAACACAAATTGGCCAGTTATAGCGCCACCATGAGGCTGAGTTGAAAATATTCAAGTGGCATTTCTTCCTCAGCCTAGTGGTATTGTGCGTGCAAAAAATCACGGAAATCACACAATGTTTTCATGATTTGCAGAATTCTGTTTGAAACGGAGCACGAAGCCAATCTTAGAAAAATCTGAAAGACCCGTTTCGTTGAATGGCTCTAGAGAGACTGTGTACCAATTTATGTACCTTATGTGTACCAGAATAGGCAGTTTCCATTTTAGTTTTGCAATTTTTCTTCTTTTAATCCATTATTGTCTAACCACTGTAATCTCCCCAATGTTAATCTAACTCAGAGAGTACAGATTACAACCTGTTAAATGAAAACTGAGGATTTTACAGTGTCTCTTCTCTTCCTGCCGCTCTCTCCATCTCCTGCTCTCTCTGTTGTTCATTTTTCATGAGTGGTACTGATGCAAAGTGTTCTTCTTCTCGAGTTACGCTCTTAAAGTCATTGGCAAGAGGTAAATTGATAGTGTTGAGGAAGTGTGTGTGCCTTGTTTTGGTGTGAGTGTGTTTAGTGTGCAAATTCTGCAAAAGAGAGATTATGCCTTGAGGAGAACATGTTTGATCTAATCTTGACTACTGTACTGACAAGTACAGTAGTGAAGTCCTGTGTTATACATGAGAAGGATGAAGTATTACTTTTAGAAGTTATATTAATATTTGACTGCTTAGTTAGGTACAGTAGTATCCGGAGGCAGTTAATTTCTGCATTGATCTCAAGTTTATAAAGTGTTGTCCTGTGAAATCACTAATCTCAACCAAGACTTTCAAACCAACTATTTCTTAACCCTTTACAAGTAATATCTCACATTTGTATTATATTATCTGTAACCTACAGTTTTTGTATTGACTTATAGTTTGTAAAGAAAATGTAAAGTGTCACTTGATGTGTGTGTCTGTAATGTGTTAATGCACGTGTGTACATGTCATTGCATATCACAAAGCAGAATAGAAGAGCGCTGTTGACTTTAACAGGCTACTAGTACTGTATGTGGCATATCACTTGTTGTTTTAAAGGATATAATCTTGTGTGTGTGTGTGTGTGTGTGTGTGTGTGTGTGTGTGTGTGTGTGTGTGTGTGTGTGTGTGTGTGTGTGCGTGTGCGTGTGCGCGCGCCTGCATACTGTAATTTGTGTTGCTCATGCATTCCATCAGACAATAATCCAGGTCACCTCCCAAACTGTCATGCTGACGTTGTCCCACATGCGTCTTCTCTCCTCTCTCCCACCCGACCGTCACAAGTTCCAGCCTATATGGCCTAATTCTTTCTCCATCACACGACGGGGTCATGCAAACTAGCCGACCTACAAGCTCACAGAGCGTCACAACCGTGACGCGTTGCAAGCTTGTAGGTCAGCTATTTCTGCTGTGCGACACCACCGTGCGATGAACGGGGCTTTATCCCCTCTGACACTCCTCCCACGCTCCCATCCATTCTTATTACACGTATCCTCCCTTTTTCTTTTTTTCCTTGGTTGATTCCTCTCCTGTTCCTTTTGTTGTTGTTGTTGACGTGTCGTAAAGTGAAGGCTTGGGAGGATTCAGGGCAGTCATCACTAATTCAAAAGCCAGTACAAGCTTTCATTTCCCTCTGCGATGTATAATGCATCCATTATTCACCCTTCTTAAGAGATGCTTCTAATTGCTGACACGCACGCATGCATTGTATCCAAACACACGCATGCATGCGGACCGACACGCTTGTACACAAACGCACGCACACCTTATAAATATCCACAGCCTTGATGTTGTTCATTATTGTTATGATAACATTATGTTAAAAAAATATTAGCCAATGATATACGTAGCATCACCTGCACATGAATAAGGAATGGATCCCATATACTGTAGTGTAAAACTTATCCACTGAGCCTCTCATTGAATGTTTGCTCTTTTCTAACTTTGGGTGACTCATGACATCATTAACTATGATTAAGATTAGATTAGAAGATTAAAAGCAACTACAGGCAACTTGACATCAACATATTTGAAAACCATTGTCCTAGAGTGAGAGTAGAGTGGGGGAACTTCAATTCTCAGCTTCACCCGGCTGAGTGTTGTACACAGAGGAGGCCAGAGGCAGGGTGCCGTTAGCTCAGGGACACACTTGTAAAACATGTGGCTACCAGCTACCAGCCTCTTGCTTGTTAATAAACACCTATCTATCCCTTTCCTATCCCTTTCTCCATGTCTGAATCTACAATTGGGTTCCCCTGCTCCGTGTAACAGACACAAAGACTTCTTGTAACAGTTCCAAGTTGATTATCTTTACCTTACTTCTGATACCTGCAGCTGTACTTGCAGTAATAGTAAAACTAGAAGATAGGCCAGATCATCTCTCTTTCATCTATTCTCGCTCACTGTCTCTCTTTTGCTCTCGCACCATCTCTCTCTCGTTCTTCCTGTCCACTCATCCATGCCTTCCCACAATAGGAGGCCTGTACCTCATTTCACTCTAATCCATTGCCTTGTTAGTTTGCTCGGCCGCTCCATCGACTGAGCACTGTAGAACGTTGACATAATAGTTATCTTAATTAAAATCTATGAAGGGATATTGGCTGGAGTCTGGCCAACGGGATTGGGTGGCGGTTTATGTAGTCACTGCTACCGATCGAAACACACACACACACACACACACACACACACACACACACACACACACACACACACACACACACACACACACACACACACACACACACACACACACACACACACACACACACACACACAATCTCTCTCTCTCTCTCTCTGCCTCAGACTTTAGCTAACAATTTAAAAGTTAATGTATGTTACCCACATTAGCTTTGTGTTAAATTCGCGAAGACATCTAAAAAAAGAGACATAGATGTCCATGTCCATAAACTAGTGGGGAAGCGAATCAGTGCCATTTTTCCTCGAAGGCTACAGTACATTGAGCCGAGGAAAGCAAAGACGTGCGGTTACAAAGTTAACTAGAAAATCAGCTAGCAGGAATGAGTCAGGCCTACGTCTTTTTGAACTGCCAATTAATTTCCCCATACACGTCCCCTGCAGCTGCATCTTGATTCCTCTATTCATCAACACTTCCATCTCTCTTCTGCTCCACTTATTTGTGTCTTGAATTGGAGAAGAGATGGTGTTTTTTTTCTCTCGTATAGTCTTTCCAGTGCAACCTGTCCAGTGCACCGTAGATACCTCTCCAGGGACTAGTGCCCCGTCGATACCCCCCACGGAGCACAAACCTTTGTGTGCGACAATAGCTGTGTGAGGCTCCTGCTAGACACCACACCACGTGGTTGAAGTTATAGGTCATGTCTGCTCTGTGGATCTTATGTTACGAAGCCTAAAAGTCTAAAACAAAAAACGTTCCAACGCTCAATGCCAAAAACACAATTAAATCGTACCACAAGTATTTGTGTGACAATTAATCGACCACAGCTAGCTGTGTGAGGTTCCTGCTGGATGGACGCCTATACATTGTCCATGTCTAACAAAAACAAACTATGTCTAACCAAAACTAATTTTCAGTATTACCCGTATTGCTTCCAAGATTATCGGACTTCCCACGCCATGATATGATCAGGCCATCACATGCTTAGCACTTACAATAACAAATGACACTGATTTGTATCGCTACTTCAAACTCATAGGTAGGTTGTGCATTACAAGTCCTGTCCAATAATGACTCTGCTCTGTCTAGATGAGAGGGTACAACGTACACGCGAGCAGTGTGTGCATCTGTATGTATTTATGCTTAGGCATAAAGTGTGTGTGCGTGCGTGCGTGCGTGCGTGCGTGCGTGCGTGCGTGCGTGCGTGCGTGCGTGCGTGTGTGCGTGCGTGCGTGTGTGCGCGTGCCCGCATGTGTGAGAGCGAGAGAGAGAGAGAGACGGGTGCATGAGTCGACCATGCAGTGAGGGAGCATTACTATTCATTAGTTAAAAGAACCCAGCTGACATTGTGTGAAGTGAACATTGTAATCCCTCCCCAGTGGGCATGACGTGCATGTGTGTAAGGCTACAGGCTATACAACCTCGACATGCAGAGACAGAGGGCATTGTCTACGTACTGTACTGTACTGTACTGTACTGTACTGTACTGTACTGTACTGTAACATTCCTGAAAAACAGTGGTGGAAAATAACTAAGAAAATTTACTTAAGTAGGCTGTACTTAAGTACAATTTTGAGGTATTTGTTCTTTACTTGGGTATTTCCAATTTCCAATATTTTACTTCTACTCCACTGCATCTCAGAGGTAAAACTTTAGTTACTAACTTACTAGTTACTTTGTAGATTTGTATTATTATTATTATTATTACAAACCACTGCAGCTCTATATACATTTCAACCATTTGAAAATAGCCGATTTACAAGCTCGCAGTGCACATTGGGGCTTGTACAGTAGATCTGCTATTTTCAAAAGATTTGAAAACTTTAAATGGGACATTCTGCTCAACGAGTACTTTTACTTTTGGTACTTCAAGTACATTTTCATCCCAATACTTTTGTACTTTTACTCAAGTACATTATTAATTCCAGAGTATTTCTAGATTGATACTTTTACTACTTTTTCCAGCACTGCTGAAAATGTTCTGGCTAGATAATAGAATAAGAGGCACCTGTTTGGTTTCAAAAGCCCAATCTAGAATCACTCATACAGCAGCTCCACAACTTTTACAGTGGTGGGCCAAAGTTGGATGTAATGGATAGTCCAAGTTCATGCATCAGTAGATGTTTAATTGACTTATTGACCTACTGTATGTGATTACAACATTCATACAATATTCACAAAAAAGTTGAGTTGGGAATCAAATGGTCACAATAGTGGACTTTCTCTGTACAAAGACCAGACAGACTGAGACAACTGATAAGACTGGACCAAGAACAAAATAGTCTGAATAATTTAGTAGGCTTAGTTTAGGCTATCACCATATTAAATAAACCCTATACTGCTAGTTCTAGCGTTCTAAAGTGCTGCAAGATGATAATACCTCAATTATTTATGAAAAATCTAATTGAAAATCAAGTGCAATTACTTTCTCCGCTGCACTCCCTCTTCAAATCTAACATATAATGTTGTGTTTCTGTTTTTGAGACTGAACAGAGGAACAAGTAGGATTATTGCATGCGGGTTGGGGGGCATATGTAGATATATGCCAGGATTGGGCCTCAAAAGCAGTGGCATCTACTTTTTTAGGATTTGTAAAGAAAGAGGAGCTTCTGGAATATGTTATGTAAGAAAGTGGTATGGTGGCATTAAAGATATAGAATGAAATAATGTAATATAATATACTTTATATCAGCTGGCACTGGCTAACAGTAATATACCCCCCCTCCCATCTCTCTCTCTCACACACACACACACACACACACACACACACACACACACACACACACACACACACACACACACACACACACACACACATACGCACCATCATTGGACAATTCTCCGCTTCTATTTCATCATTTCATATGAAACTGCTACAGGGCTCATGTCTTATTTATACGCTTACAGCCTCTTGCTGCATAATCCTACTTATCCATTACATGCTACTGTATGTGCATATGATGTCACTTCTTAGGAATTAAGTTCTATTAATTTATTATCTCTGCCAGGAGACCATGCAATCGCCCCATGTGTCTTTTTGTCTGTGTCTTCTTACAGCTAATCTGGCATACTGCTAGTGCTAGGCCAATAAACACACATCAGGCCTAGGACCTCAATTCTAAAATATTTTTCAAATCCATCAACAACTATTCAGTATTTTGTCAAGTACCACAGACGAAAAACAGTTTAAGTCCAAATTTCATTCTGACCCCTCCATGAAAAGGCCTCGTTGTCCTGAACCCTTATTTATCATTTATACATTATGGATCAATAGTGTGGACTTAGACTGTTTTTCGTCTGTGGCATTCAATGTGGGTGTTTGAACAGAACTGTGAAGTTCTGTCCTTCAGGACAATAAAGATTATTATTATTATGTATGAACGTTTTAGGCCAAGTCAATGGCAAAATACATTTACTATGACGTGGTGACGTGGTGTGTGTCCACAGGCAAGGGGCTCCTAAAAATTCGCACTGCGAATTACCGGTATGTCACAGGGTGATCCGAGCACCTAAACTCTGGAATGAGCTTCCAGAAATAATTCGCCTCACTGACTCCCTTACACGTTTTGTTTCAAAAAGCATTCCTTTAAATAACTGTTTTTTTTCCCTGCCTTTTTACTGATGTTGTGTTATCTTGATTTGCTTAATGTTTGATTATTTCTTGATTATTACGTTTATTATGATAGAACATTACTTTCCTCTTTTTTTTTCTCCTATTGTTAATTTTCTTGTTATTATTCCAGCACTTTGTGGCTCATGCCTAGAAAGGTGCTATATAAATAAAGTTATTATTATTATTATTATTATTGTTATTGTTATTGTTATTGTTATTGTTATTGTTATTGTTATTATTATTACATGACCGTGACGTCATGTGACAGCCAAGTCTATGGACTTTTTACGGATCTTTTTTGTGGGCCTGAAATGCAATGTATGGTGACTTCATCATCACACATGATCATGATAAAAGGCACCGCTCACTTCAGACGAAGTAATCTCAGAGCAATCATCCCTTCAGGCAATGGGGCGTGGGCCTGCAAGGCTATGGACCACAACTAATTACAATGCTCCTCCAGCCGATGGATACCAGAAATAGCCAATCATAGACATGCTGCTTAGTTATCTGAAGTTAGCTTTAGCACCAAAATATACATGACAACATTATCCCCAAATCCCCAAATGAATGTGAGTCTTAATGTCAACGCACATTTAACTCGAGCTACGAGTCTGTCCTTAGCCCCTTTGACAGGGTTTAGAGTGCCGTTCTGAAATCTAAGACATGTAGTGTTGCTGAATGAGCATGCTGGATTTGAAAATAACTTGTCTTGTCAGACAGAGAGGAAGATAGATGAGTATAATGAATATTTATGAGAGAGAGAAGGAAGAAGACAGTAGAACGTTACGTCTTTAACTGCGTAACTGCTGTTCTATTAGGACATGTCTATTTATTCGCCATGCGTTATTAAGTGCTAGGTTTATGTGATTGTGTGTCTTTATTCAAATGAACTTGCGTGATTGTATGTGCACACATATGGATGAACACATATACTACTACAGTATATATGTCTGATAACACGGAGATGTTATACTGTACTGTCTGTAATTCTAATTTTTAAACTACTCGCTTTCCACCTCTCTCTCTCCGGCCCAGTTCTCTGTTTTTGGATTGTTTGGGAGAGTGGGACTCCTAGTATACAGTACAGCATTCTCATCATGGTCTCAGATGTGTCCTCTCTCCATCTTGATATTGTCATCTGGGGCTACGCAGAGTTTGCATCCTTTTGTGTTGGAATGCTTGTAAGCCTCTATATGAATTTATGATTTTATGTGGACCATGTCCGCTTTTGTTTGTGGGTGTTCATTCGTTTAAATGAACACTCAGAAAATAGCCAAAACAAAACACATTTCGAACTATAAGGCCAACCTTCACTTGAAAAAAATAATTAAAAACAGTCTATATATAAAAGTATATGTTGTAGTTTAGGAAATATATGTACTTATATGTAAGCCCGACTGAGTAGTGAGGAATTATTGACATTGCTGCTTTAATTTAAAGAGTGTGTTGTGAGGTGCGTGTGTGCGTGTGTGCGTGCGTGCGTGCGTGCGTGCGCGGTCGTGCTTGTGGTGTGCGGCCGTGCGTGTGGTGTGCGGCCGTGCCCGCTGGACACCAACGTGGCAGGGCGGAGCGACCCTGTTTGGAATTCTGTCCACGGAGAGTGCTGCAGCCCCGTCTCCATGGTAACGGCAGGGTTAAAGCCCATGCATGTACTGTAATGACAGGTTGTCAGTCACCTCCTAATCACTTCCTGATTATAAGGGAAATTTCCAATTCTAATTACTGCAGTCGTTCTTAAGGTTTTTAAGGTCAAATAATTATGTGTTTGGCCTCGGACTTCCATCCGAAAATGGTGTGTGCCACATTGACCCCATAGTATAGTATATTTCTATATTGCAGTATTGATACTTTTACTTTAATAAAAATTGTGAGTACTTTTTCCACCACTGGTCTGTGCTAACCCTAACTGATTGGGATGACACACACGTTTGCCTCCTGTGTGTTGTCACTGAAGAAGGACCAAATTAACAAACTGCAAGCATGCCGGAGAAGCTCTCCAGTAGAAAATGATTTTACAAATTGGTTAATCCAAATTCAATGAGCTAATTGATTGAAGATGAATTGGGGGAAATCCAAACACTGCTTTAATTGTCTTGGCACACAACATGCGCTTATACAGGCAGGCGCGTGTACGTGCACACAGTTGTCAGTAGTAATTATCACCGTATTGACGTGTTTGACTGATGGCAGAAATTGAATTGGCTCCTGAAAGTTCGGTTTGGTCCCTAGTTACCATGTCCAGACCAACGAACATTGATTGGAGCATCTTAAACAGGTTTTTTCAAGTCAGACTTCAAACAATGGAACAGTAGGATTGAACGGCCACTGCATAGTACAGTTTGCATCGTACATTCTAATTTTATATATATATATATATATATATATATATATATATATATATATATATATATTAATTATATAGATTAATTACAGAAAAATTATCGCGTTAAAAACATTAACGCATTTAAACGCACTAATTCTTTTCACCGCGGAAACGTTCTCACTGGACGAGTTGCCAGACGGACCTAATATGGCGGCACACCACCCAGTGCTTCGTGTGTGTTGTCGTGTAGTCAGACAACACCACACCACCCAGATCGGGTGGAAACGCTGAGATTACTTTGCTTGTCCCCGTGGATCGGAAATAAGTTTAAAAGGTTATTCGAAGGAAGCGTGGATAAAGGCTCAGTTGTGTGCAAATTATGCAATACAGAATTCACATGTCAACTCAGGTCCGCAGCACGTCAAGCCTCCTTAGCATCAGCTAGCGTGGGAGCTAACAATCGTGACGTTTAGCTATAGTCCATAGCGTTAGAAGGAGTTCTCACTAACACTTTTGTACTTTTAGCTCTCGTCCATAGTGTTAGGAGTTCTTAACACTATTGCACGCAAAGACGAATGGGAGTATCATTTGGAGCAGCTACATGCGTCTTTGCATCGTCATGTCGCTGGCTTCTGCCCTTGTTTAATAGTCAGGGCTTCCACTGTTCTGAAATGTGCTTGCAGCCCCAACCCTGTGGAATGCACTTCAAACCCAACTCTACAATGTTGCTTTCCCTATGTTGCTATCTCATTCCACTTTTTTTAAATTTTTATCCCACGATTTTGTAACCCATTTTTCACCCCTGTGTCAATCTAATGTGATCCTGGGCTCTACACACCCTCCGCCAACCTAGTCCCCATATATGGGGGACATGGGGAGAGCAACAGACTTGAACTCATGCTTCCTTCATGCCTGAGTGTCCAAGTTGCTCCTTTACACCTGACAGGGGGGAGTTTCCCTGGTTGGACATGGAAGCGCGTTATTCCAACCAGTTCCTTTCCCCTCCATCAGGCGCCCCGGCTGGCCAGGGGGAGGCAGTTTAGAGATGTTTTTGTGAGGGTACCTACCCTAGGGGACACGGGGAGAACATGTTCTCCACTGTTTTAATTGATTTTATTCCTTATAGTCTTGGGGCTCCATCTCGCGCCAGAAGCCCTATTTCCTTCATTTGGGGAATTAGTATTGTGTAAGAGGCGTTCCCCCGTAAAAAATGCTATCTTGTGCCACCACCTAAATCCTTAAAACACCTCCGCTACCCATTACATAATTATGCATTGCATAGGTGTGGTTTGTTACGCAACTTAAACCAATCAGTGGAAGAGCAATGCGTGCTGCCTTGGAATACCTTTATATCAGATACAGAGGGTTGTTTTGTGTGTCCAGTATCTGACATCCACTCCACTGAACACAGCCAAGTTGTGCTGCCGGGAAATCGGATTAATTAAACAGACTTGCACTGAATTATGGCGAAATCGCATTGGAAATTACACCTATCTAGCATTTAATTGCCTTTCATTTAGTAAGTATCAACTACGTGTTACTGATTATGGGGATTAATGGGATGATGAGGTTATGAAACTGAACGAGGGAATCGTGCACAATGCGCCTTGGTACAAATCTAAACTTCTTTGACTAACAATTATTAAACACAATGAGCACAAGGAATTGATTATAGGGAGGGGCACGCTGGTACAGTCGGTAGTGCTGTCGCCTCACAGCTAGAAGGTCCTGGGTTCGATTCCCACTGGGGATGCTGTGGGTGCTGGGGGCATGTTCGCTCCTCCTGCGTCATCAGTGCCCATACCCGAAAGGGCCTTTCTGTGTGGAGTTTGCATGTTCTCCCCGTGTCACCTAGGGTAGCTACCCTCACAAAAAACATGCAGTAATCCTGGTCTCTAAACTACCTCCCCCTGAGGGAGGGGAAAGGAACTTGTCGGAAAAACGTGTTCCTTCAACGCGCTACGTCCGGCCAGGGAAACTCGCCCCTGTCGGGTGAAAAGAAGCAGCTTGGACTCCTCATGCATAGAAGGAAGCATGAGGTCAGTCCGCTGCCCCCCCAGGTTGGCAGAAGAAGTGTAGTGCCCAGGATTACATTAGATAATTGACACTGGGTCAAAAAATGGGTTGCAAAATCTTGGGATAAAATTTAGAAAAAAGAAAAAAAAAATGAATTGATTATAGGGAAATTACAATCACAGATTTGTGGAGAATTAAGAAGAACGAGACCTCTGAGCTGTGAGTGTTCTTCAACATGCATGCCAAGTCGAGGCAGCTATACTATATATTGTGGTGACTGGTACACAAAACCCAGGAGTCAGAGGAACAGTTGCCTATTTCAAGGCGTTTTTATTTAGAAAAGGTAGAGGGACACTGATAGGGTTTCTCCAGCGATGATGATCTAGTCTCTACCCCTAGGTGGGGCGGTTGGACAGTCAGTCGCGGGACCTAGTCTCTGGACTGTACTGGGGAGAGGGGACGGTCAGTACCGAATAGCTGACACGGTCAGTAACTATTAGATCCAACAAGGTCTCTCTCAAGGCTGGGGTACTCGGGCAGCGATCCTGTCACTCCTTTTCTCCTCGGTCCGTATCAGTTTAGGTTCTCCTCTTCATATTCCTTCGGGTTTTTGTAGTTGCGCTATAAGTGACAGGCGCGCTCCCAATGCGCGTGTAGCGTGCGCTCCGTATTAGCCTGGGGGGAATAAGACAGAGGTGTCAGCATGACAATTCACATAGTGGCATAGAATGACAGGTGAATTAGTGGTTCTCGACTCACCGCCCTAGCAGTCTCGTAACGTGCTTCCTCACCCCCCGGAGTGTGATCTGTTCTGAGGCAGAGAGGACTCAGTTTTGTACTTGCGGTCTCCCTAATGGGCGAACACTGGTGACGCGCATCTCAGCTGGTCCAACAGGTGACGGGGAATATACCTGGCTTCCACAACCACTCCCAGTGTCCCTCTCCTGTCTCTCTGCCTCTGCTGGCCTCCGGGGGTATTCTTACCTGGGCGGTGATTTACCATCGAGACACCACAATATATATATAGTTATGTAGCAATGACATCTATCTAATAATTTAGCGATCGCTCGCCCGCTGTCTATTTTGCTCGGTCGCTGTCTGTCAGTCAGTCAGTCAGTCAGAGTACTTCCTTAGAATGCATGTTGGGACGGCTTCCGGGTCACCAGTGAAATGCATGTTGGGAGGGACACAGATTAATACTGGGACACACTTTTCCGCGTAACTTGAGTTGTTTCGCCCGCTGTCTATTTTGCTCGCAATAGACAGCGGGCGAGCGATCGCTAAATTATTAGATAGATTACCCACACTGAACATCATTTGCTGTTCATATATTCAGAACGGGTAAGGACTAGTTATCAAAACAGACTTCTCAAAGTGTCAATGGAAAAAAATAATGCTCTAAAGAATCCTGATCAAATATTCCCTACTGTGCAGTGATGAAGTAATTCTTGCCCTAAAATAGTCGATGCAGCTGGCCAGGTTTTGAATGGAAACGGCATAAATAGGTCCTCGGATTTACATAATTTGATCCATCTGGCTCTTCTCTCAGTGGAGGGTTGACCTTTCATTATGAAATGTCTAAGGACCTTTCATTAAATGAAAGGTCAACAAGTGTTGTGTTTTCTCTGCCCCTCTCTTTTCAGAAGAGTAGACTTAACATCAATGGTCCTTCATGTGGTAGGCCTATAGTGATGTAATGAAGAGTAATGACATTTCATTGCATCTGCCAGGAAGTCACATTTTAAAGGTCTCATGACATCCAAAAATAAAGTTTTTTGGTTTTCTGACCTCAATCGCCTCAAGCTGAGGTGATGATTGACAGGCAAAATCCCTCAACACCTGAAAATGTGTGGAGTGGATTTTTCTGTTAAACCTTTTAATACACGTTAGAAGAACCATGTTGAAGGCTTTCAGCATGTCACAACACCTTTAAGTTCTACTGTATATAGCTTCATTTTGGCTCAAGGACCCACCTGAGTCTCGGCATGACATTCAACATTCACACCAAGTTGTTGTTATTCTCTTCATCAGAAGCTCCTCAGGAGGACTGCTGTATACTGTACCCTCGCACGATTGCGTATGCGTGTTCACCAGTGTGTGCATGAGCACATTTAATTCCTTTAGCGCCATCTAGTGTTAGCATTCGCACACCTAAGGAATGCCACCCGTCTGCTCCCACTCTACGGTGCTTGTTTCCTTTCCGGGTTATTCAGGAAGGTGGGGGCCTTTGTTATGAGCACATAACCACTCGCATTAGCTCATACCCCTTCGCTAGCATTACAACCAGTTACATTTGCTCAGCAATGCGGTAGAAACTCACAAATGATTTACAATCGTCGGGCGGCCCACCATGGACAGCTCTCGAACATTTGGAGATACTTTGAAAATCCTGTTATAATGGAGGCTCAACAGAGCTGGATTTAAAAATCCCATAGCTAGTGGGGACGGAGGCTCTCCATATTAACCGGAGCAATGCGCTAATAGCATAGACTGTAAAAAGGCTAAAAGGTAAATAAACGGTCGGCGTATACAGTTGTCTACGAACATACGCGTAGATAGCTCCAGTAGGTACCGTTAGCCTAGCTACGTTTATGAACGTAGATGGCGGCGAAAAAGTTAACCATGATACTCGAAGACCATAGATTCCCCTCACCATTTCTGCTGTTTATCTTTAACTTGTTTTCAATAGCTGCATGTATACTCGTTGTGTCATTGTTGGTTCTCCTGCTGTGTATAGCACTTTGGTTGGCTTCAGTCATTGACGCACCAGCCGAAGGCATGGGTGGTCTCCACCAGCCGAAGCCATGGGGAGAGTATATTTTGCATGGTGTGTGTGTGTGTGTGTGTGTGTGTGTGTGTGTGTGTGTGTGTGTGTGTGTGTGTGTGTGTGTGTGTGTGTGTGTGTGTGTGTGTGTGTGTGTGTGTGTGTGTGTGTGTGTGTGTGTGTGTGTGTGTGTGTGTGTGTGTGTGTGTGTGTGTGTGTGTGTGTGTGTGTGTGTGTGTGTGTGTGTCTGCGTACAGCTAATCTCCGGCACCGTTGGCCCGGTCGATGCCAAACTGTGCACCCATACTCCCTGGATGCCAACGACGAACCTCTGCCCGAAATTCTCCACAACTGCCTGTTATAGCACCACCACTTATATTTCTCATACACATTCTATCCATACATCACGCAAATTGGTATACACTATCTCTATAGTCATGTGATCAACACGGACCTGTCCGCTTCCCCATATTCCATCCCCATTGGCTAAGATTGCCTTCCAAAGTTTGCAGGATTGGTCCGTTTTGAAGAAAATGCCTCAAATCATGAACACAACGTGCAATTTCCATGACATTATGCACACACATTCCCACTAGCCCGAGGACGAAATGCTACTTCAAAAAACATCCTCATGGTGGCGCTATAACAGGCAAATTCAGGTACTTGCTTATAACTGCACCAAGCTGTGTACAACTTTGTAGGCACACGCCCTAGAGGCCAAGGAAAAGCCTTTGCCCATTTTTCACATCTGCCGGTTATAGCACCACCATGAGGCAGATTTTGGCAAAACACATTTCTGTACATTACTCGTAGACATTTTATCCATACATCACGGAATTCGGTATACACTATCTCCATATTCATATGATCAACACAGATCTGTTCGATTTTTCATATTTTGTGCTTGTGCATGAGCGCAAAGTTAGTGCAGTAGGCCTAAGTGTCCAGCTGTGTTGAACATCTTTGGCCTAGGAGCCTCTTCCATTGGCTCTGCTGCGGTACCCTGACAGCATGCTGGTTGGCTGTCTGTGCAGCACAGGGAGAGAGACGGTCGTTGCTAGCGGTCGCCATCTGCGTTTCCAACAAGTATTGTGGGCAGGAGGTGATGGGTGCGATAGATGCCTGATGGGACATCTATTTTCCACGGGGTCGCACATTCCAAACATCTTGGCTGATGTCCACAATGACAGTGACAGCCTGTTACAAGTCAAACTACAAGTCAACAGCTGAATCCCACCTTCCATCATCAAGTCATAAAGGGAGTTTGTCAACAGCACACATCAACCACTTATAGCTCTCGTCTTCCTGGATTACAGTTCTCAGTAACAATGACTTATTTCAGTCCTTTTAATAAGATTAATGAGTATTAGAATCGATAAACTAGCAATAGAATATTATGTTCACAAGCATCTTATTTAAAACCCCATAGTCTTGGTTATTTACTGTTTGGTTGAAGGTAGAACAGCAAGGACGTTACAATTTTACAATGATATTAACTATACTAATCATAATTCTACATATAATTGTGGTAATTGTTTAGGAGAACGTGCTATTATGGAGGACTCCTTTCATGCTGTTTCACGAGGATCTCTGTGTCTCTGTAACTCTCTCCCTCTGTGTCAGTGTCTTCATTACACAGCGTTATTGGATCTGTGAAGGATCCACTTGCCTCCTGCTACAATCTTTCAGTCTATATTAGTGCATACATGTCCTCATTGGAGAGGAAATTAAGAAGCTCCATAGAAAGCATCTAAAGAGCATCCTATGAAACTTGAACTATGAAATTACTCATTCTTCTTTCAGTCCTTCATTGAGTTTATGTGTGACTTTAAAGTTCCTGCATGTTGTGGTGTAAATTATATCTGTCCTTCAGTAATATCCTTTAATTTATGTAATATTCCTTAAATTATCCTATGTATTATTAGTCAGTGAGTGCTAGTCTGAAAACCAGACCAAATCAGTTTACAGATTAACAAAAAAAAAAATCTGCTTTGCATCATACTGAACAACACCCACACTGTTACAGAATAGTCACGATATACCATGACATTTTATTGCTTAAACAAATAAGTAGTATTCTCAATATATGTTTATATATTCTCAATGTACTGTATGAGTTCAACATTCTGAGACATTTTTCATTTCAGGCTATTGTGACAATGTGCTGGCAGTCTAAACATACTCCATGACCTTTACAGATGCTGTTCAAACTGGGCCACCTTTCCGCCTGACACACAGTGGCTGATGTGTAAATGCCCTTAAAAGCCTGCCTGATCCATTTGGTCCTGTTAAATCTAATGGATGTTGCCGTTTTGGTCTGATAAAAGGCAGTCTGGGCGAGGTGTAGTCGTGGATAATTCAATCAAACACCCTCATAATGGCAGAACAGCCAGGGGACCGACCTCATCGCATGCTTTGTACTCTTCATTCACTCGTCCATATAGCAAGCAGAGAGGAAAAGAGAGCCAGCCGACTTGACAAATTGTCACACCACACTTAACAGGTTTATTTGATACTGATATAGCCAGTCCCACTTCATTTTCAAAATGTCAGCCTCCAACGCCAGATGAATAAGTTGGCAGAAAAGCGGTTATTTATCCCTAATCATTGACATGATTCAGGAAAAGGTTTTTTACAGTAGGCATTGCGCTGTATGTGGCACAATCGAAGCTATTATGCCATTCCTGTTGAATGTCCTGTACCGAATGGCACCACTTTGTCTCTGGCTTGTTAATCAGGTATTACTGTTATTAAGAGACCACAGAGAATGGAACATAGAGAATGGAACATTCACACAGTCGCAGTCATCTAAAGGTGTGACGCATTTGGCTGCATCATGCCACAGATCCCTGGAATAAGCCAAGACAACCTGTTTTGCCAGGCTTTTCAACATGGTAATCTGTGCCACAATCTGTGCCACAATCTGCAGATTAATTATAAAACCGATTTGCAAGATTTACCGTTGCACTGCAGACTATGACAGCACTTTTTAGTTGTTGACTTATTTAGATATTGTAATGAAAAAAGCAGAAAGAAAAATATGGTACTTTGATGTACCAATCCACAAGGCCTTCTACTGTAAAATAGTTATTGTTGAATTATCAAAGGAACTAAGAACATTTAAACCATTGATCCATAGTTTCAGGGATATGACTTGCAGTGTAAATGCAGTACGTGGGGGAAATTCATATTTATTGCAGCAAGTTTCTGCATACCTTAATACTCTAGTTAGTCCTCTTCAAACTACAATGTTTAGAATACAATATACAGAATTTCATAAATAAAAAATCACACCCGTGTGAACTGAGTGGTGCAAGGTCTTATATAGCCTGATCAGCTGTGGTCTGACGTAATGTCAGTGACCATTGTAACCATGCTCATTGTTTTGGGTCCCACATACAGGTACACACACGTACAGGTACACACATACATAGACACATAGATACAGACAAAGCTGGTTGTTGGAGTGGTTTGCACCACTCAAAAATTTAAAGAGATTCCATAAATGAATAAAGCCTACTAAGTACTGTATGCCAGCAGTCCCCTCACCCCCCAACAGAAGACATTAATAAAACAAATCCAATGGGCTGTTTTGGTTACAGGGACGTAAACTAAATTTTCGACCCATGTGAAATAACGATAATAATTACTGTAGCTGTCAAACAATGAATCTACAAATTGGAGGTATGAGACTCATTGAAGACATACTGTTACTTTATGACGTCAAAGTTAAAAATCACACCTGTGTGAAGTGAGGGGCGCTCTTATCATTATACAGCATACAATCATCTCATGAACAACTGAATTTATGTGATTGGTTGGTTAAATTTACGTCATATTTGGCGGACATTTGACCTAATTTCTCCTTTCATTGTCAATAGCAAATATTGAGACATGTGGGGACAAAAGCTGTATACGAATGGCTAGCGCCCCTTGAAATACAAATCAGCGCCTACAGTATATCACATTTCCAGATGGCATTGATGACACCCATCTGTGGGCTCTCACCTTTGGAGCTTCTCCTTGTTCCCACGTTGTGGTGTACCTCTATGTGGGGCTTTACTGTATCACTGTAATACTACCACTGGACACATGCCCAACAAGAACAAGCGTGTTTAATAATACAGGAGAAATCCTGGAGGGTAAAAGCACAAGGCGAGCAGAACAGAGAGGGAGAGACAGATGAGAGATCTCGATGAGAGACAAGAAGAATGAGAGAATGAAAGATTGAGCGCCAGAAAAAACAAACAGAAAAATGACAAAGAGCTTTCTGGCCTGTGTGCTGACAGAGACAGGGCCTGCCTTTGTCACCTGCGGACCGGTGACGTGGGTTCGTCTAAAGTAAACACCCATGTGATGATAGTTTCACCTGAATGTTTTTCAGGCCTTTTGTGTGCTACAGGCAATGCAGTGCTAGACACGCACGCACGCACGCACGCACGCGCAGTACACTTTACAATGGCATTATCAGTCATTGCCGGTCACACAACACCAGGTGCGCAGCCACGGGTGGGCCTATAGGCCCACCTATAGAGCACCGAAGTCTGACGTCACTTTCAGTAGAGGGCACCAACACACAGGTTTATAGGTTTTTTATTTGTATTGAAATCTCCATAGGGCGATTTTATGTCGCTTCATATAAGAGTTTGTTTGAAAAATAAACCGATCACCCCGGCGTTTCTGTCAGGGGAGTGGCTGTGCGTCGTTAATGATGTCCATTCATATTTGATACAGCCAGTTTCTGGAGAAAATGGAATTAATGTGACCGCAAAAGCCTTGAAACTACATATGAATGCAATGTCGCAGAGCATATACGTCACGCCCAGCTGTCAACATATTGCGTTCCTGAGATTCCTCGTTGACGTAAGCTCAGCTGGTGGTGACTCGACTCGTACTAACCACGATACATTATATATCAATAAAATAAAAATAAAAATAAACGTAATTAACGTTCAGTTTCTGTTGTGCGACGGGCTGCGGGCAGAAGCAGCCTACCCGGAAATGTAGTCTCTGGGTTGTTTGGCTCGTTTCTAACGCTTATTTTGTTACTCTTTGGGTATATTTGTACATTTCCACCTTCAGTCGATGCTTCATATCCATATGAGTGAAAAGGCCGGGTTGATCGGTTTATTTTTCAAACACAGTTCTTATATGAAGCGACATAAAATCGCCCTATGGAGATTTCAATACAAATAAAAAACCTATAAACCTGTGTGTTGGTGCCCTCTACTGAAAGTGACGTCAGGACTTCGGGCCCAGCCAAAGAAAAAAAACATAACATAATGTGGATGCAATCACTGCATTCAATTTAGCAAAATATGGCAGTGGGTGTATTATTATTATTATTCATCTTTTCTTGGTTCCCGATAGCCACTGGCACTGCCTACTGTAGTTTGTCCATCTGTACCTGCATAGATTGATTGGTCATGCCTGCCTGATAACTGTCATCATGTGCTTGCTTCTAGAATGCAGCAGGTTTTTCTTCACCCTGGAAACGTAATGTGTCTTTGTTTATGATTAAATATAAAGGAGAAGCCTCTCTGAGAGTAGCCTAAACGTTAGCCTCACAATTAAATGTCAAACGTTTATTTCTAAGTTTTTGGAAATAAAGGAAGTCAGCAGTCCTATTCACCTTTTTCTTACAGCCCATAGTGCATTGCGTTTGTGTGTGCATAGCCGTAGCCAGACCTACCAGACAGCCGCGGACATCTTCTCTGTCGGCCAGCGTCTTTTCCGGGTTTTTAGACAGCTGGTGCATGGAAATTAAGCTCCACCCACGCGGCTGCCTGCCGCGGGGGAAAGCGTTTCCGGGAATCTGGCCGTCGCGGCATTCAGCCGCGTGGGTGGAGCTTCTTTTCCATCCACCAGCTGTCTAAAAACCCGGAAAAGACGCTGGCCAACAGAGAAAAGCTGCATAAGTTCCTCTTTCTCTTGCTGTGTTGCCATTGTGAGGTTGTACATCCGTTATTTAAAAGCACATTGAGAATAAATCGAAATAATTTGAATATTTTTAAAACATAAAAAAAAGGCACAAAATATGTTCAGATGGATGTCTGTGGACAATTACATATTAATCTGGGGTTCCTTGAAGCAAGCCCAAATAAGCAACTACTATACACTTTAGAATCAAGCCCAAACATCAACCAGCAACTACCAATAAAGTGACTTTACAGAAAAAACAAGTCAAAGGTTGCTTATAATAAGCAGACATGGCAACACGGCCTGAAGGAAGCAAAGCACACACACACACCTTGGCGGGGAAAAACGTGGATAGAGGAGCTACTGAGGACTTCACCTTGTCTCCTGAGGACTTGGTGATACTGGGCAACTCCACAACAACGGCGTCCGACCTTGATTATGGATTACTACGTGATTGCAATGTATACATCAAAGGTCATAATTTTTTTTTGCCGAATGGATTTTCATTGATTGTGCCCGAGTTGTCTGCTGCTATGCTGGGGTGCTATCTGCTAATTAACTTGAGGGGCACTAGCCAGCTTTGAGTGTTTGTGTAAACACAAACATTGTCTTAACACAAACATTGAATGCCATTGACAATGAATGGCCAGCTTTGAGTGTTTGTGTAAACACAAACATTGCATAAACACAAATATTGAAGACGAATGTGAGGACACAAATTGTGATTGGAATGAGATGATGCATAATGGTGTATGATAAGAGCGCCCCTCATTTCACACAGGTGATTTTTAGTTGAAGTGTCTTGTAGCAGCCTGACATTACCCCTTTCAATCTCTAAAACACCTGACTTAATATTTGTAGGAAATTTAAGGCAAAAAAATGAGTATTCATTAATTAAAAATTAGTATCAATAATAATCATCTAATAATCATTAATGAATGCTACAATTTTGCACAGTTTGCCCACCCAGATGGTCCCAGGCCCAGCTAATAATTAATTCCTGCCTGCGCCACTGCACGACACTTGATGCTGTATCTTGCCACCTGCAAGGGAGCCCAGTGCTGTATTTCAGTGACGCTGTGTGCATGTCATGGAAACATCAAAACAAAGGGATGCACAACCTGATGCACAACCTGATGACAACCTGAATTATGAGGAAGGCCAGTTCCACATTTGGAGTTGAACTAGACAATTTCAAGGTGGAAGAAGAAGCTGGTCACTCTCCTGGAGAATGCTTTACCTACCACCCCCCTATATCAGTGGTTCTCAACCTTTTCTGGATCAGGCCCCCTTGAACATCTCCAAAGTGTTCGCGGCCCACCCATCTGACCACTTAACACGACTGCCATGTTAAGTGGTCACATTTTCAGAGCAGGTTTATTTTCGTGATCACTTAATGAATTAATCATTAAGCTACTTAGCATACTTTAAGTTTGTATCTTTGGGATTTGGGGGACCACTTGCAATATCATCACAGCCCACCAGTGGGCCCCGGCCCACAGGATGAGAACCACTGCCCTACGATGGATGGGCTAGCATCCATCATCATATAGTCTGGCATAAAGACACTTTGTGCCAGACTCCACAACAAAGCTTGACCCCAATACATTCTATTCTGTTCTTTGGGATTTCTGACTTGTGCTTGACTCATGGACATGGACTACTGGGATGTACACTACAGAACTATGACGAGTGTCCGTTAAAGATTACTGTTGGGACCATCCTCTTCCGGTGGTGCACAATGGATAGTTGCCGACAGATTCAGCATGAATCTGTAATCTGTAGGCACAGTAATTGTTAACCTCTGCTTTATGATGATTATGAATTACCACTCTGTTGGGATCTAATAATTTGGTGTATTTCCCTGTGTGTCAATTAACATAATGCCTCAAATGAAATGCTCTAAATGACTTTTATCCAACAGCTGATAGATGCTTGCTAAGTCAAATCTTTCCACACTTAAATACTGTTGATGTTGTTCTCAACAGTGAGGTCATATACTGTACATTGTTTCTGTAGCGTGTTAAATTATCACCCTCGATTTTACCGTCCAATCTCCATCACACCATGCCAGTCAGCTTCTAATATTAGTTTTCTTTCAGCTTTTATGAAAGTGGCTCTTTTCTAAAAAATCACACCCGTGTCAACCGAGTGGTGCAACTCCCCCCCCCATCTCTCTCTCATTAGCAGGCAACAGTGCACCACTATCTCTCTCTCTGTTTCTGGCACAACAGCACCACTTTTGCCCCTACTGGTACTCATAGTCACACACATAGTCACACACATAGGTTAACACGGACATTGCTGTTCCTTGGAGTGGTTGCACCACTCAAAAATATTTGCTGAATTGCTGAGTGCAGCTGCAGCGTGGCATAGTGTGTCAGCCCACACTAGCTGTGACTGAGCATCCTTTGGTACCAGTGAAACTCTGAGTTAAAAGGGACAGCAGTTGGATGAAAGCCAGCAAACTCCCCAATGACACAATTAATTGCAGTTATGAAACAAACTCAGACAGAGTGAAAACAAAACCTTTATTTGGGAATAGTGCAGTCTATTCTTTACATCAGAGACACACACACATGTTTGCGTGCGCGGCGTGCACACACACACACACATGTGTGGATCTGGCAAGTAATTTATCCATTTGTAACTCAGTGGGTACACTCTCAGAGTTCAAATAACCCCTTGGGATTTTACTGTACAGGGAGTAGTGAATAGTGATAAGGCTATTTGGGGATAAGAAAACAGAAGGGTCATACAAATGTGATGGATTAATTAGCTAAAGGTAAAGGGGAAGTACAGAACAGAGGATGGAGAGGGAAGGAGAAAACGAGGGGTGAGGATGGAGAGAGGGAATGAGGGGTGCATATAGAGAGAGGGAACGAGAGGTGATTGGACGCATTCAGCCATTCGGAGCAAAGCAGAGAATTGAATTGCAGAGAAAGAGCAGAAGGAAAAAGGCGATGGAGAGAAAAGACACGTGAAGTCATTTGGGAACCCACTGTGTCGAAACCTTCCAGCCATGGCAACCAGGACCTTTGCCTGTTAGAGTATGTGCGTCACTGACACGCACAAATGCATGCATGCACGCAAGGAAACAGTCTTTCAGAATGTGAGCGCACTCATCTTCACATTATGACAAATGCACTAAGGCCTATGCCCTCACACACACACACACACACACACACACACACACACACACACACACACACACACACACACACACACACACATGCTGGAGGTGAAATAGACTTGTGCCCTGTGGAACCGATGTATGCGATCATTATTTTCTGCTTTGTTGCTAACTTTGCAGTGATGTCAGCGGTGGCGTTCCTGTTGTGTGTGTGTAGGAAACAGGAGACGTACTGTATACCACGTGTCACCATGGTGTAGTGTATAGTATACTAGTCTGCACACATGCATGCTTCAATACAATTAACTCATAAACTGCCAGAGTTTCTCTTGAACGGTATGCCCACACTGCCATCGATTTTGAGCGTTTTCACTTCTTTCAAAACTTTCAAAACCCACAGAATATTTTGTTCTATGACGATGCAAACACAGGATTTTACTACTACTACTTACTATCTCCATCACACCATGACAGTCAGCTTCTAATATAATTTTTCATTCAGCTTTCATGAAAGTGGCATTTTTCAAAAAAATCACAATCATACATCATCATACATCACATTCCGTGCTCAGCCAATCAAATCATCACATTCCATGCACATACACACAAACACACAAAGCTGTGCATAAGAGTGACTGAGCATCCTTTGGTACCAGTGAAACTGAGTTAAAAGGGACAGAAGTTGGATGAAAGCAAGAAAATTCCCCAACGACACAATTAATGATACGTAGCTTGCAGAGTTAGTTCAGTCAGGTATACTCGAGAGGTTAATATGCTGCATTACTATGTGGGTGTATTCAGTGTTATGCAAGACTATATGTCATACGCTGATGTGGCAATCAGTTGTCCAATTGGGCTGGGTATTTAAGCTCACCTAAGTATGCACTTTGCCTGCGTTCTTTCTGCATTATGTGTTCCTGGTTGTTATTCGTTGTTTGCTCCCACCGCCACCCCAGCACCACCGGTGGGCTCTGCTATTAGTTCTAGTTTCCCGTGGGGGGGTGGGGGGTGTTATTGTATATCTATCTCCCTGCTCTTAATGTTTAAGAGCAGGGAGTTTAATTGTTAAACAATGTTTAATTGTGCCGAGCAGGGAGAAGAATGTAGCAGAGCCGAACACCAAGATTATATCCACACTCATTCTATAATATTTGTTCCATCTATTCATGAGTTATCTGAATGGACAGGATGAAGACTATGCAGTAGCCCCCCCCCCCCCCCCTGTCAGAGAGAGGAGGGGGGATGGAGAGTTGTACACACACAGACTTGCCTAGTATCCCATTAAATAATGGATATTAGTTATAGATACTAGTGATGGGAGATTAATCGGCAAACACATCGGTATCGGCCGATTTGAGTTGTTTTTAGATTAATCGGCATCGGTTTGATTAATCAATCAGACCGATTCATTAATCGGTCCGATTAATCGGTCTGTCTATATACAGATAAACAAGCCAAAAGTAACAGTTTGAACAGATCTACAAGCTCACAATATTAAATATAAGGCATTAAAGTTAAATCTGACTTGCCTAAGCCTGCAGTGCAGACACCCTGTTACATGTATTTTTCAGAATTATTATAATTTTTCAATACAGAATGAGATCATATCGACATCGGTAATATCGGTTATCGGCCACAACAGCAATTAATTATATCTGATATCGATATCGGCCAAAATGTCTCATCGGCACATCCCTACGTAGATTACGGAGATGTATACAGAACACTGTTATTCATAATCTCATATTGGATGCTCTATAGTGGTAAAGAAAAGGATCCATGCTGTATGAAGGCATATACAGTTACAGTACACTGTGTGTGTGTGTGTGTGTGTGTGTGTGTGTGTGTGTGTGTGTGTGTGTGTGTGTGTGTGTGTGTGTGTGTGTGTGTGTGTGTGTGTGTGTGTGCGCGCGCGCGCTCTATATGGACATATAGTGTACTGTTTTTTCACATAGTGAATAACACGAGCAGGGGGTTATCTATGCTCATCGTTTTTTGTGATCAGTCACACTCTATTGTATTTTATTGTCTCCACCAGGCCGAAGGCATGGGGAGAGAGTATGTTTTGCACTCCGTCCGTCCGTCCGTGTGTGTGTGTGTGTGTGTGTGTGTCCGTCCGTCCTTCCGTCTGTGAACAGCTAATCTCCGGCACCGTTAACCCGGTCGATGTCAAATTTTGCACTCCCTGGATGCCAACGATGAACCTCTGCCCCAAAATTTCTAGAACAGCCTGTTATAGCGCCACCAGGAGGCTGCTTTGTGCAAAACAAGTTTTTGGACAGTACACCTACAGATTTTGTCCAAACATCACGCAAATTGGTACACAGTCTCTCTAGAGCCATTCAACGAAACGGGTCTTTCAGATTTTTCAGACTCCATCCTGATTGGCTAAGATTGGCTTCCAAAGTTCGCAGGAGTGCTCAGTTTCAAACAAAATGCTGCAAATCATGAACACATCGTGTGATTTCCGTGAAATTGTGCACGCACATTCCCACTAGGCCGAGGAAGAAATGCCAAATGAACATTTTCAACTCAGCCTCATGGTGGCGCTATAACTGGCCGAAAAGTGTTTTTACCTTTTACCTCTAACTGCACGGATCTGTGGATAACTTTGTATGCCAACTCCCTAGAGGCAAAGGAAAAACCTTTGCCTGGAATTTTTCACATCTGCTCTTTATAGCGCCACCATGAGGCCCACATATGTAAAAAACATTTTCTAATATTACTCCTTCAGATTTTATCCGAATTTCACGCAAATCGGTACACATGCTCTTCATAGTCATGTAATCAAGACGGGTTTGTTTGATTTCTCATATTCCACCCTCATTGGCTACGATTGACTTCTAAACTTTTCAGGAGTAGCCCGCTTTGTACCCATTTTGTACAAATCGCCACAACTACTCAACGCAGCGTCCGATTGTGGTGAAACTGTGCATGCATATTCCCACTAGGCTTTGGAATAAATGCCAATTGACAGTTTTCAAATCAGCCTCATGGTGGCGCTACAACAGGCCAAGCCGCGTCACACACACACACACACACACACACACACACACACACACACACACACACACACACGTTTATATTGCTCCTAAACATTTTGCCAAACATCACACACACACTCCTATCCTCCTGGTGGAGACCTGTGCCCAGAAGGGCACTTTTTCTAGTTCTATTCTATTCTGCTCATTGTTTAAACCAGGTCTGTCACAGATCTGTAACTGTGACTCTTGTGTGTCCATTTGGTTCCATTTGTACACTCTCACAATCAAATTAACGCTTCCAAAACTGTGGCATAATGCATCTACAACTGGGTGTCCCTGCATTGAAAAAGGCTGAGAACCTCCTGTGTTGTGTTGTGTGTTGCCATGCTCCGTGCTCCCCCTGCAGTCTTTGACCTGGCCTGTTGCGCTCCACTCTGCCTTGCTCAGCTGGGTTCTGTTCTTGGCTCTCTGCTCTGTGCAACATCCAGCCAATTAGTCTGCCTGCCACGCTGCTGCTCGGGGCCCACAGCTCCCCGCCACTGAAGAGGCCCAGCCAGCCAGCACAACACTCTGTCTGGAGAGGCTGCAGCCAGACATGCTCATTTTTCATCCTCACACATCCAGAGCTGTTGCTGCACCAGGCTTGGGGGTGCATGGGAAAAGGCTCAATTGAAACAAAGTGCTAATATTTCTCCTGGCTTCATTTTTAAGTTGGCACTTTAAAGTGGGTCGTTATTTATTTCCATTGATTTTTTTGTAGTCTTTTGCCGCTCTATAGTGGAATGAGATATGTGATGAAGAGGAGCTACTGCATAGTCTTCATCCTGTCCAGTTGCATGGAGAGCAGATGAGCTTTTTTGGGGGGGGGGGGTTTGGGCTTAACCACCTGAACCCTGGCATCGGTACACTCTGGCATGTCATAACAAGTGAACATTTGGTTAAAAAATCACACCCTTGTGAAGTAAGTGGTGCAACTCTGTGTGGGGGTCCCTGGGGGGTCCCCGGAACATCCAGACCCCCAGGAACGCGCCCAGGGGGGCGGGCCGGTTCCAGAGAGCCGCCCGCGTCCGAAACGGTTGAGAAATGACAGTTACCATGTGGGGGTCCCCAGGGGGTCCCAGTACTGTACTGTACTGTACTGTACTGTACTGTACTGTACTGTACTGTACTGTACTGTACTGTACTGTACTGTACTGTACTGTACTGTACTGTAACACCTGAAATCATCATACCTGTATATACAGTTAATATGTATGTGTGTGTTAGGCTGCACAACAGTGACACTTGGTTTTGAAAACCAACCAAATGCAATTTCCGTGCTCAGACACAGGTAGCCAGCCAGCCAGCCAGCCATCCAAGCCAGCTAGCCAGGCAGCCAGGCACACACAAAGCTACTTAAGGAAGTGGCTGCACCACTTAAAAATAGGCGAATAGCCAATAAAAATAGGCAATCTACAATCTCACAACATGACGATGTTGTGAGCTTGTAGAATTTGTCAAAGACATTTGGTGTAGAGGGAAAATAGGTGGCGACCAACTATGGCCCCCTGGAGGACATCTGTCAATGAAGTATACTAGTATAGGGTTTATGTGGTTAATTTCTGTACCCCCAGTCAGTTAAAGTTGAACTGATGAGTAGCTTTCACAACAGAGTATCAAGTGTGTCTTGACTTAATGAGTGCAATGCGTCCTCTGTGGCCAGAGACGCCTTGTGGTGGAGGACACGAACTTCTCTGTTCGTTTGTCCTCTGTGGCCAGAGACGCCTTGTGGTGGAGGACACGAACTTCTCTGTTCGTTTGTCCTCTGTGGCCAGAGACGCCTTGTGGTGGAGGACACGAACTTCTCTGTTCCTTTCTGCAATGAGGTCAGAAAGAATGCTCAACTCCTTACTGTGGTTCAGAATGTCTGCATCCTGCATCTCCATGTCTCTCCATCTCCATGTCTCTCCATCTCCATGTCTCTCCAGCTCTTTATTAAAATGAAAATGCATTTTCATAGTTACTGTATGCACATTATGTTACAATACCAAACCGTGTGTGACAAATAGTGCATACCATTGCCCTCTAACATTTCAAACTGATTTTTGACTCATCTGTTACAATCTGTGAAGCTGCTGTCAGCATCACTCTGAGCTGACATATAGAATGTCTTAACGTGTGTGTGTGTGTGTGTGTGTGTGTGTGTGTGTGTGTGTGTGTGTGTGTGTGTGTGTGTGTGTGTGTGTGTGTGTGTGTGTGTGTGTGTGTGTGTGTGTGTGTGTGTGTGTGTGTGTGTGTGTGTGTGTGTGTGTTCACTCTGTTAATTTGCCAAAGTTGCCTGTGTGTGCACATGTGAGTGAGTTAGTTGAACTTTGAGTCATGCTCCATCTGTGAGCTGTTTCTGACGATGAACAGAAGGTATAGCTCATTGCGACGGCACTACCTGCTGTGACAACCCAGACTGTGTGTGTGTGTGTGTGTGTGTGTGTGTGTGTGTGTGTGTGTGTGTGTGTGTGTGTGTGTGTGTGTGTGTGTGTGTGTGTGTGTGTGTGTGTGTGTGTGTGTGTGTGTGTGTGTGGTGTTTGAGAGAGAGAGAGAGAGAGAGAGAGAGAGCACGTGTTTGAAACAACTGTATGCTGTATACAATAAATGCACCGAATGAGATGGTCACATACACGGTTGTCCAGAACCGCCACAAAAGGCTCTGGTCAGGCTCTGCCAAGTCCCCACACCTGTGCAATTTCCAGCCTCTGCCTTTGCCAATTGATTGCCATGGCAACCCAGCCTTATTCCCCACACCTGCCATTTGATTAGTCAGTCCGCTTTTCACAGTCAGTTTGCACTCTTCACACATTCTCCACAGACGTTTACCACTGCACAAGGACTTACATAGACACAGACAGATCAAAATGGGTGGTATGTATTCCCCATTTTCATTGTTCCCAACTTGCATCGTTCCCAAGTAGGCCGGTGCCCAATGGGCACCGAAATTATAATTTCCAACAAGGCAACCTTAACAGAGTGACATACCTTAATGTACACATACAGACTCACCAGGGTGTCATTTCAGGGCAGGTCAGGTTGTGGCCTCCTGGTGGTGCTATAATAGGCCAATGTGAAAAGGGTGCCATTTCTTCTTACGCCTTGGATGGCAATTGGATGATTTGAGGCATTTTGTTCCAAAAATGTGTTTTGCAAAAATCCACCTGTTGGTGGCGCTATAACAGGCCAATGTGAAAAGGGTGAGATATATTTCTCAGCCTAGTAGGAAAGTCTGTGAAAGATTTCACGTAAATTGCATGCTGCGTTCATGATTTGAGGCTTTTTGTTCAAAACGGGCCAATCCTGCAAAAAAAAGAAAGTGGCAAAAAAGTAATCACTTACCGGTAAGGGTAAGTGTCACTGTGTGACACATTGTAATTGTAGATCTGCTACATTTGAACTTTTTTTATGTTTTAAATTTGTTTGGAAATTAATGAAAGTTTTTGAAAAATTATAGGGATGCCATTGTCAATGAAACAATAAGCTGCCATTACCATATACCTGTACTATTATTTCACGGTACGAGCATGCATGCAGCATTCAAAACTGGTATGTTTTATATGTGATTATTACAGTTTCTATTTCCATGAGGATGCATGAAATGTGTAGCCTTTAGCTACATAAGCAGCTGCGGTTCCTGTCACTTCATGTTGTGTGCAGTTGGCCTACATAATCGGACGCCTTGTAGGTACATGTACAACATGTATAGTGATATGGTCAGAACACATGTGACGTGTGCACTGTGGCAGGGTAATCTGAGAGGATTCAAGATAAGGGATGCTGTTTCTACTAAACAGGGGCTGGTCGAGATGTATTACTCTTGTCACCTAACTAAACATAAGCAAGAGTCTTTTTTATCCTTTTTATTAAATTGTACTATAACGCCTTGAATTAATTGAAACAGACATGCTTCTGATCCAATGTGCTGAAGATCTTAAGGTCTCAGAAAGCCCATGTTGGCGTTGCTGCAGGAGAACTGTGTCTATCACTGGGGCTGGCTTGAAAACAGATGTTGTGCTGATATAGTTCACAGTCATTTCAAAATGTAACGATGCTACCTGGCTGCCATGCTTTCTCATAGAGATACAGCTTGTACGTATCTACTGTAAACAATGTGACTGACTATTTGCCTGTAAATGGCTTCAAAACGTTTTGTGACTGGGAGTGGCCTAGGCTATTTCTTACTATAAACGCATCCAATCAATGTTGAGGGGCCTCTATAGAGCGCTCCCAAATCCCCTTTGCTTCTGTCCATATGGGGTGTGTTGCTATGTTGTAGAAATGCTATCCCCACCCCAGCTTCCTCACACCTTGACAGCAACCCATCAAGCCAGAGTGCCGGAAAGGGTGCGCTCAGAGGATCACACTTTTCTATTTGTGAGCTTGTAGATTGGCTATTTTTGCTGCAGGACACCGTTATGCTAAGATGCATAAACTAAGCATTACACTGATGTCTACAGTATATCTCATTTCTGGGAAAAGAAGAACTGAACATCTCATGTTGCCTCTGTTATGCAGATATGTAGCTTGGTTACTAGCGACTGAGGGATCAAAGGCCAGCCATGAAATGTGACCTGTGCATCGTTCCTCGGGCCTGAAGTGAGAGAGGGGCCAGAAAACGGGGCACGATCAGTTTCAGCTGGGGAGGAGACAGGCAGAACTCTGTAAAACATTGATATGGAGGAGACACCTTGAGGGACAATGGGATGAGCAAAAATGTTTTGTATGTAGTGGACTTATCTACACCATACAGGCCTTTCATCGAAGGAACTTGAGAATGATTTCAGCCAAACAACATAGAGAGTATCTTCGTGGAACAGTCTCTACAGATTTACTTGGGGATCCAAGATGATATTTCAATCTACATTTTAGTCTTAATCAATTTCAGAAAATACAGAACTTCAGTACCATGGATGGACCTAAGGGAAGGTGCAGCACCTACTCGGGATTGTGGGTTTCTGTTGCCACTACGAGTAAACCACTGCTACTCCATTGATGTATGATGCCATGTGAGACATGGCAAAATACTCAAAATACAATTCCAGCTGTGTGGCAATTGAAACATGGGCCATGTGATGCCTGTGTTTAGCACTTTGGAGGATTGATTTAAAAACAGCAGGAGGTGGCAATTATTATCCTCTCCAAGAAGTCACTTCTGAGACCTTTGGGAATAAAACTAAAGTCATCGTTGTGTCCGAGGACCAAGCAAGTAAGAAGAGAAGACGATGACGTCATCGTCGGATGTTAATTATGGCTCTTTCCGATATCGCCGGCACTCATGGATCGGGTATGTGCATGGGCCAGGTGATTGTTTATACTGTGTGTGTGTGTGTGTGTGTGTGTGTGTGTGTGTGTGTGTGTGTGTGTGTGTGTGTGTGTGTGTGTGTGTGTGTGTGTGTGTGTGTGTGTGTGTGTGTGTGTGTGTGTGTGTGTGTGTGTGTGTGTGTGTGTGTGTGTGTGTGTGTGTGTGTGTATTTTCACGTTTGTGACTCACTGTGTGAATGTGTACTGGTTAAGTAAAGAATCAATTTCCTGTGGATTGTCACTTGTAGTGTGTGAAGGTGGAAGTTGCTCATAACACTACAGTGCAGATGAAAAGAAACAAGGTGTGACAACACCCATTCCACTAAAAATTACCCCTCCTCCTGTCTTCGATCCCCACACTCTGCCATTTTGTCTCCCTATGCAACAAAGACACATGTCTTCACTGCCCACTTATTGTTCACACTTACTGTATGTATGCCTGCACATGTACATTGTACACATATTTATATTTACACATTGTGTGTGTGTGTGTGTGTGTGTGTGTGTGTGTGTGTGTGTGTGTGTGTGTGTGTGTGTGTGTGTGTGTGTGCGTGTGCGTGTGCGTGCGTGTGTGTGTGTGTGTATTTCTGTCTGTCTGTCCACGGGTGCTGTCTGTCTCAAAGTGCTGAATAGAGCAGAGGAGAGATAGGCAGAAGGCATCAGTTTGGTTCAGCCTTGCTTGCACTTTGGGGTTGTGAAGAGAACTTTATTGGTACAGTATTTCCACAGAAAATGTTTCGGCAGTGGCAAAACCGCACTGATATCAGACTGAATTTGTGTAGTCTGATGCTGGCCTTACCCATGTACATGCTAATCAACACAGAAATATCACCTACTGTATACTGCAAACAGTAATGGCTGCTGGGCTGCAACACACACACACACACACACACACACACACACACACACACACACACACACACACACACACACACACACACACACACACACACACACACACACACACACTCATACCATTTTAATTTGAGTATTAGCCTACCTGATATAGATAGCTCCAGCTTTAGCATGCTAACCACATATGTTAGAGAGGCTTCTGCAAGATCTGTGCGATGTGTGCTGTAGAATGGCTGTATGCATAGTGTACAAATTCTATGCAAATTCAATTAGGAAAAATATATATTTAGGCATTTAGCAGACGCACTTAATCCAGGGCAATTTAGGTTACAGTAAGCAAGAACATCACATGGTAATACATCAAATACATAAAAAATTGTCAAGAATCATACATAAGCTAAGAACCTAACATCCATCTAACAGTGGAATATCTATAGAGTGACAACTGCTCTGCTTTGGGAAAGCAGACACACAATTCACGACTTCCTGATTAAAGTATTGAGACTAGATGAGATATCTAAACATCAGGCCACAGCCCAGTCACTGACTGAGGCAAGGCAGCGGTTGTGGGAGCAGTTTGGAGAATCCATGGAGAAGGACTTTCGGGCGGCACCAAAGTTGTTCTGGAAGACCGTACGACACCTCAGGAGGGGAAAGTGGGGAACCATCCAAGCTGTGTTCAGCAAGGATGGGACTTTGCTGACTTGAAGTGAGGAAGTTGTGTGGCGGTGGCAGGAACACTTTGAGGAACTCCTAAACCCAATAACATCAGACCCACCCTCCCTGACAGGAGCAGAGCCTGAGGATGATGGGGGATCGTCGTCAATCTCCCGGAAGGAAGTCACTGAGGTTGTTAAGCAGCCTCACAGTGCCAAAGCTCCGGGGGTTGATGAGATTCGTCCCGAAATGTTGAAGGCTCTGGGTGCTCTCAGCCTCCCTGGGAAAGTTTACGCCAAGGTACTGGAACCTCAGATTCAAGAGGAGCAATCTGGATTCCGTCCTGGCCGTGGAACAACTGACCAGGTCTATACTCTTGCAGGGATCCTGGAGAAGGCCTGGGAGTATGCATACAGTATATGTGTTTTGTGGATTTTGAGAAGGCATATGACCGGGTCCCCCGGGAGGTTCTCTGGGAGGTGCTGCGGGAGTATGGGGTGAGGGGGATCTTGTTGAGGGCCATCCAATCTCTGTACACCTAAAGCGAGAGCTGTGTCCGTGTGCTCGGGAGTACGTCAGATTAATTTCCGGTGGGGGTTGGCCTCCGCCAGGGCTGCACATCTCCAAATCTGAGGCCATGGTTCTCAGCAGGAAACCAATGGATTGTGCAGTCCAGGTAGGGAATGAGACAGTAGCGACTTTAAGCAACGACGGATACGGCAGTCGGCTACGGCGACCGGAAATGGATCAGTGCTCGATACATAAACCTGCTCTCCGTCGCAGCCCTTTCTACTACGGGAGAACCTACACTCCCATGTCATAACCATGTTTATTGAAATTATAGCTGTCATACATTTACACCGATTGCTCCATCACCTATCTTATGCTGTGTAATGTGTTGGCAAACTCTGAATGAAGAAATAACACTAATACCATATGTCATATTAACCATGTTTATTAAAACGGTTTTAGAATAACACAGATTGCTCCAACACCTTCCTCTTTCCACTGCTGATCATGTCCAGCACATGTAAGAATTAAGCAATATCGGCAAGTTAGCTGACGCGCGACGGGGTGTTTAAAAAAAAGTGTTTATGTTTGACACATGCTGCATAGACGATCACCATGGGATTGTAGTTGCAGTACCGTTGTGACGAAAAGAGGCAGAAGGCAAAGCTCTCTGTCTACCGAGCAATCTTCGTTCCTACTCTCACCTATGGTCATGAAGTGTTCCTACTCTCACCTATGGTCATGAAGTGTTCCTACTCTCACCTATGGTCATGAAGTGGGTCATGACCGAAAGAATAAGGTTGCGAATACAAGCAGCCACTTGGGCACAACAAGGCGCAGTTGGAGGAAACACATTGACTAACTGGCCTTGGAACGTCTCAGGATCCCCCAGGAGGAAGTCACTAATGTTGCTCTGGAGAGGGAAGTCTGGAGCACTCTGGTGGAGCTGTTGCCCCCGTGACCCGACTACAGATAAGCGGTTGAAGATGGATGGATGGATGGACATTACAAAAAAGTTTAAAAAAACAACAACAAAAAAACAAGAATGATTTAGTTAGAACTAAACAACATGCCTAAACAAAGTAGCCTCACTTATTGTGGGACCAGGGGTATAGCTCCAGTGCTGCAGGTGTTGGCTCTGCCCAGCCAAGAGAGCTTCATGTTGCAGAGACAATAGTTTTTCAACTCTGGCAGCTTATTTGTGAACAACCTATTTATTTAAGGCAATAAATAGGTCATATACTGTAGTTGCTCAATCTGGATACATTTCACATCTACAGCTGCTAGTTTAAGACTTTGTTGTAAAAACGTCTTACAGCTAGGCAACGGATGTGGTGGAGAATAAGAAATGAGCTGAAAGTCTGCCCAGCTCTTGTGCCAGTTTCAGGACACTAATCCCAACCATGATTCATCTTTGTCCCTACACATGCACAAGCGTGCGTGCCCTCGCGTGCAGGCACTCACACACGTAATTTAACAGGATCATTACGCTAATTATTTTGTGATGACCTGAATGTACACACACAACACAACACACACGCACACACGCACACACACACACACACACACACACACACACACACACACACACACACACACACACACACACACACACACACACACAGTTTGGACGTGATGATTATACCCTTGTGATGTGTGTCCTGGATTTCCCTATAATAATAATTGAGTTTGGGGACACAGTTAGTATAATTGAATAGTCAGTATAATTGTATGAGCTGATAAATGGGCATACATTGTACCATTGTATGTGTCCCTTTGTCACAAGGAAAGCATCTCTCAGAAGTATTCAAAGCGTCCGTGCTGCTACTAGCACTCAACTGGAAATGTTGGACAAAGGGGTGTCTCTCTAGAGGGTCGAGTTCATCCTGGAATCAAACAAATTACATGCTGTATCTTGTCTGGAAATATTATATTTTGGCCTGTGTGTGGCACTAGAGAATACGTAATGGTCAATCAGTTATAGGCTTATTATCTTCTGGGGGTTCATAATTGTTGAACACATTGCATTTCATGGCAATTAATCCACCCATTACATTTTGAGATACCGTAACTTGTGTGCAAGTGGAACGTTTGGCAAGTAGGTTCAGCGTATTAAGTTTCTAATTGACATATCTTGTGTGCAAGTGAACATTTTTGACAAATTACAGTGTTTTAAGAAATGCCATTGCTCCACCAAAGTCACAGCAATTTTTTTCTGAAAGTGGTGGAAGGATGGACAGTCCATTTTTGTGTTCTTCCTATTTTTCTCGGTGCACACTTCTCCAATGCCTGGCTGCGTGTGTCCCTCTGTGTCTATGGTCCTCATTCACAAAGGAGAAATACGCAAGAGTGTAACGGAAGCGGAATGGAAGCGTAAACTGATGCGGGAAATTCCGTCCGATCACGCAACGTTGTTTTGCCGTGCAATTCAAAGAGCGGTGTGTACCACAGGTACGCAGGTGTATGTTGTGAGGTACGCAGGTGAATGCGAGCGGGTGCCAAATGATCGGAAAATCAGCGGATAACTTCATTTGCATTGATCCACGCCCCATTTCACACCATAAAAGGCGTCAAGCATGACTCAGCAGACAGCAGTAAAAAAAACAAAAAAGAACTATAGGCCTTACAGCTCAAACGAAATAGAGGTCCTCCTGACGGAATGCAACAAAATAATGATATTTTCCAGTATAGTGGCTTCACAAATTAAAATAAAAATGATTGCTGGAAAGAAATTAGGCTATATTAGGAAATTAAAAGAAAATGATCTGACCATGTCAAGCGCCGGAGCGACGACCACCACCTGCAGTCTCTTTTTTTACATCCATATACCATTACATTTGTGCGTGATTCTTTATATTGTCTATAGCCTATACCATTAAACTATATAAATCATTTCCCCAAGCTTACAAAACGGTGAACGCTGCTCCGCACCGCTGCAGCAATGTCAAGCTGACTTACGGTATAAAATGCAGCTTGGCCATTTATTTATTTAAGTTCGGGACCAAGGCAGCAAGCTAGCGTATACTTGGCAATTATATTATAAAGCCTTTTCTTTTCTATTAAACAATTGCTCACTCACACCTTTGCAGAGGTAAAACATATATCCGATATTTTTATCAGAGCTGCATTGATTCAGGGGAATAGATTAATATCATCTCACTGTCATCTGTCTGAATGCCATGTGGAGAATGGATTTGTTCTGATCATGGACACGTAGGCATAGGCCTATAGCTATTTAAAATTTCAACCATATACGGCGGGTAGCCTCCTCTTTGTCAGATCTAAGTGCAGGTTCATTTATGATGATGTCATATTAAAATGATTCGCGAATTTCGCGGGACATTTGGCACAAAACTTGATTGATCTCATCAATGTAGTAGCCTACAGCCCAGCTATAAGTTCCCCATATTATAATTAATTAAGGTGCACTGGCTTAAAACTATGACTGGCCGAATAGCACGCGCTGATGCAATAATGTGGACTTCTATTTTTTTATAGGGCTAATTCATTTTCCAATGAATTCGTACAGTGCAGAATGCAGATAAGTGTATGTTCTTATTATAATTGTGAGTTTGTTTTTTAACATGCAGCGCGAGTCCGCGAGAGCCGATCTACAAGCTCACAACGCGTTGCACTGCGAGTAGAAAGCTGTCAAGTGCAGCGCAATCGCGCATGCTAGAAATATCCTAATAAATAAATAAAAAGGTGTCGGGTTTGCAGGGGCAGTTTCTGTATGGGACTCTAGGCTAACCTGCCTCTAGAATGCATGCATTTAGGCATCCAAGTGATACTTGGCTTTTATATAAGCTATCATTTTGTTATGTGTTTTGGACACATGCCTACATATTTTATCTGAGATTTGGGGACTTTTAATTAATTCAGCATGAAGACTAAAGCCTTCTGAATCAATCTACGCAAGCAGTACACGACCCTCTGAGGTGGCGCAGCTTTTAGCGGAGATTCCGACCATCCGACGTCACCGTCAAGTTCACGTTCAAGTTCATGAATTCCCACGTAATGTGGGAATCCACGTAAATGCCAGTCCGCTCACGCTCCGCTCACGTTACGTAACGGTATGAGCGTAAACGCCGTTGTGAATGAGGACCAATGGTCCTCATTCACAAAGGAGAAATACACCGCAGTGTAACGTATGCGTAAACAGATACTAAATATCATCGTATTTCTCTGTCCGATCACGCTGCGATTTGCTCCCGTCGTATTCAGGGAAGCTGGTGTAATCACTTCATTTGTGCGGATCGCAGAGTGTAGCCTTTCCGCATTTTTCCCAAGCGATTCGCCTGGTGTCGCCTGGTTAGAACGCCCATCCCACACCATATAAGGCAACAGGAAATATCGAAATACGTCATCATAGCCTGCACCGGGCTTTAAATTATATACAACAGCCGCGATGAGCTTGTAGAGCAGTTAATTTTGACAGGCGGGTCTCTGCATGGACAGATCTTCAAGCAAACAGCGCAAGTTTTGTATATAATTATAAACGAAACTTGCCAACTTGGCACGCATTGCTTCACTCCTTGTTAAATGTCAGAACGTTAATAAGTTAACTGATGTTACAGTTACTTTCACATAATGAGAAAGAAGTTAATTTGTATTGTTCACCACACAACCAAATGCTATATTAAAACTCGGCAATGATAAAAGGCCCTATTGATTAGTCTACTGCGGTGATTGATTCCCTGCCCTGCACTGTCGGATTTGGAAAGCAAATATATCCAGGACATGCATGGACACAGGACATATTTTCTTTCTTTTTTTTCTTGTGGGATTTGGACTTAAGGCTATATTTCATCCGACCCAACTACGTTGTATGTTTCCTCAGCTGCAGGTAAGAGTTGGCTATTCTGTGTGGCGTCCGCATGTGATCAATATACATATTATAAATTAATACCACGACGCAAATGGAGGCAGATAGGTGCTTGCAGCAAATGCATTTAGGCCTACGTGAAACTTTAATTGGCTGAGTCTCTGTCAACATGCTGATCAGCGAGTTACAGTGGTAATAAAAATCATCATCAACAGCCTTTCTTGTCTGTCTGTCCGTCATGTTTGTGAACAAGCGCGAGTGGAGGTGAGCTGGCTTAAAACTATGATATGACTGGCCGACTTTCAAACACGCTGATGCCATTCATTCAAATAAGCTAATGTGGTCTTCTATTTTTTTTATATAGGGCTAATCCCCCCTCACACACACACACACACGCACCGACAGTCAGACTGACTCAAAGGAGCTCCATAACGAAACAATTTAAATAGGCCTATACTGCAGACATTACTACACTAAACAACGTTGGATTCGTACAGTGCAGAATGCAGATAAGTGTATGTTCTTATTATAATTGTGAGTTTGTTTTTTAACATGCAGCGCGAGTCTGCGAGACTGCGAGAGCCGATCTACAAGCTCACAGCGCGTTGCACTGCGAGTAGAAAGCTGTCAAGTGAGCAGCGCAATCGCGCATGCTAGAAATATCCTAATAAATAAATAAAAAAGGTGTCGGGCTTGCAGGGGCAGTTTCTGTATGGCACTCTAGGCTAACCTGCCTCTAGAATGCATGCATTTAGGCATACAAGTGATACTTGGCTTTTATATAGGCTATATTTTTTTTATGTGCGACCAATGTTGGGGACACATGCCTACATATTTTATCTGAGATTTGGGGACTTTTAATTGATTCAGCATGAAGACTAAAGCCTTCTTAATAAATCTACGCAAGCCGTACACGACCATGAGAGGTGGCGCAGCTTTCAGCGGAATTTCCGACCAACCCACGTCACCGTCAAGTTCACGTTCAAGTTCATGAATTCCCACGTAATGTGGGAATCCACGTAAATGCCTGTCCGCTCACGCTCCGCTCACGTAACGTCACTTTATGAGCGTAAACGCCGTTGTGAATGAGGACCTATGTGTCTATGTATGTCTGTTTGGGGTATGAACAGTACCGTTGGGTGACCTCAAGTGGCACTGTTGAGCAGCCTACAGGCCCATTCAAACTGACCACTATACAGTAACTACAATCTGAGAACCCATGTTCAAAAAATAAAGGAAAAATGACTACTAGAGACTACTATAGGCTAACTATAACAATACGACTATATAACTAACAATAAAACTCTGTACAGTACAGTACAGAGTACAATACAGTACAGTAACTATCACAATAAAAGTATAGTTGCACCGCTCAGTTCACACAGGTGTGATTTCTTTATTTTTTATTTTTTTTAGAGAGAGGGGTTCACATTAGTACCCATATAGACAAATGCACTTCATCGGAAGAGTCCTGTAATCATTAGTGCCATTCAGAGTTCAAAATGCTTGTGTGAGGTGCACATTACTGGGCATGTGGCTGCATCATGGATTGGATAACATAGTGTACAGGCTGCTGACGTCAGGGGCGCCCAGCGTTGCCACCAGGAGGGGCGTACAGTACAGTGAATAGGGGATTAGGTTAGCAACAGCAGAGGAACCTGAGAAACAGAGAGCTGCAAAACAGGGAACCAATCCCTGGAGCACACGCACAGTTAAGGCCTTTATTTCTGGTACTGTATAGACTAACGTGTCCATTAGCGTTTATCGTTTATTGGTGTGTGGCAATAAAAACAAAAGATGTGAGTACTTTGTCCTCCATTGATTTGAAATGTTGGATGTGCTAGCCTTTTGAGACTTTTTTTTATGTGTATAATGGATTTTGGGTCTAGCACTCCACTGAGAAAACCCATTGTTGCTGTGCAACCTCTTTTTCTTATTTAGCCGAAGTAACGTGTCCATGTTAGTAATAGTACATCTTCATCAGAGTCAAGAATGGACAAAGGCAGTATTGACACATCATATCTTACAGAAATGACATTGCAGGTGAGTGAAGTCGCTGTGTTTTTGACATCCCGACCTCATGTCCATTTCTTTTTGCTCTCCTAGTGCTCGCCTTATCACCCCTTATCCTCTTCACCCCTCTCTTCCTCACCTTTACAAGTGTTGAATGGAGGCCTTTGAAAGGAGAAGTGTCAAGTGCAGAGCATTGTTGGTGCATGTGTGTGTGTGTGTGTGTGTGTGTGTGTGTGTGTGTGTGTGTGTGTGTGTGTGTGTGTGTGTGTGTGTGTGTGTGTGTGTGTGTGTGTGTGTGTGTGTGTGAGAGACTGTGATCACTGTCACTTCAAGTGATGTGCAGATGGCGGTGAAAGCTTCTTTAGTTGCCGTACAGCAATGCACAGCCGTCTGTATGTCACCTTAGTGAGATTTCACAGCAATGCACAACTGTTCCTAAGTAACCTTAGTGAGGCTTCCGAAGACTCAAGGACAACTTCAACTCCTTTATTGTCACAGCAACTGACAATATTTTTTGTACAAGCTCCCATCGTTTTCAGTTTCCAGCAATGGTCAGATCAACAATTGTTTTGGCACTGTCTTTTTTCTCTCTCTGAAACACTGTTCATCCTGTGTATTTCTGATACCAGCTCAAAGATTCAGGAGCAACAGCAAAAATACTGATAGGCAACAAAGGTGCATTCAAAGTCATGATAGCATGCAGTTTAATCATCTACAGTTAGCAGGATTCACCCTTTATTGCTTTTTACGCCTAGAGCATAATGTCTCCACGGTCCTTCACCTGGCTCTGTTTTATTCACTTACTGTATGTACGTCACTTGCGTATTCTGATCCCTTTGTGTCTGTGAAATAGAAGCCGGAGCCATTTAACTTTCAATTCACTCAATTTGGAATAAGAGAAGATACTGTAGGGCAGCAAATATTAAAGTATTTGCCAAACGGTTAAGGTCCCTGCACACAGAGCGCGTTTTTCTGATTTTTAGCAGCGTTTCTCCATTGGTTTTCCGAAAAACGCGTCCAGTGTGCAATCACCTTTACTGTCCTTTTTTTCCACTTTTTTGAACAATCCATTATTTTGACAAAATAAAATGATGCTGCTAGCAATCCATCATTCCATTTTGTTGTTGTTCTGGGCTCAGCCTCCACTTGGAACAGAGGTGTTGACAACAGCCAATAAACTATACTGTTGTCTCACTGTTTCTCTCAGGAAATAAAATGAGTTGTGGGCCTGTTACTAAGTGCTTATCCAGACTATCCACACACTTTTTTTATTCAGCTATTAGTGTAGATTTTCGTCCTACATCCTACTTAAATTCCCATTGACAATGAATGGAGAATTTACATCATATGCAGACGAGCAAATCGAGAATGTACGTCATGATGATAATGATGATACAATAAGAGCGCCCCTCACTTCACACGGGTGTGATTTCTTTTTAAAGCAATGGGCCAGGGCATGCATGGCAAAAAGTGGTCGGGTTAGAATGGTTCTTATAAAATAACTTTAGGCTAGGTTCATGGAGAACTGCATGGTTCTTATAAAATAACTTTAGGCTAGGTTCATGGAGAACTGCATGGTTCTTATAAAATAACTTTAGGCTAGGTTCATGGAGAACTGCATGGTTCTTATAAAATAACTTTAGGCTAGGTTCATGGAGAACTGAGGCATGATGACCTGTTTAACCAGCCATTATGGATGGCTCGCTCACACCCGACCTGAACATGAATAGGAAGAGGGCCATACAGATCTCTCACTCTCTCTTGTTTTCTTCCTTTTCTATCCTGTCGTTGTAGCCTGTGTTACCACTGGCTGGATTGTCATGGAAATTGCTGTGCACATTCCTGTTCCCGTGACCGTGAGGATGGACCCAACTGATTTTGGTGACCCCATGACCTTTCATCTAGCACCACAATTACTGTAGGCAAAAATGTCCACTTGCACACAAGATATCTCAAAATCGAATGGGTGTATTGCCATGAAACTTGCTGAGTGCACCCATACTGCCTGAACCCTAATCATTTCTCTAGCACTACACTGCCAACCTTACAATATAGCCCCCCTTCCCAATAATATTAACCCCACCTCTGTAGTGAGACACTAAGGATAGCAGTGTCGGTCTATCTGTTCAAATCACTTTGGGTGTGGCTAGCGGCTTTTAAAATCTAGTCCAGTTTCTCTCTCCATCCCTCGTCTAGATGTCTATTCTTGTCTTATACCCTCATTTATCATTCACTCCTCTTTCATGCACAGCCGTGCTCCCACAGTCACTATGGTCACAAATACATCATGTTGCCACCCACTCTTTTCCCCCTTCCCTCACTCCTTCTTTCATGTTTTATCTCTTTCTCTGTATGGCTCCCCCACTTCTTCCACTCCTGTTATGTAGTCTATTCACTAAATCCAGATGCCTAAATTGACTACATGTCCTTCTGGCAGCTAAGGTTGTTTTTGTAGTTTTGTAGGTTCAGTCCCCACTCCCCAGGAGGTGCTGTCTCATCTAAGTCTGGGCTCATTAGTTGTCTCATTGTTTATTTCAGATATAACCATTGACGTAGTCACATTTTGACCACGTCAATACTACAGCTGGAGTCTGTACCCCACCAAGCATGACTCATAGACGCTGCTGATCGATGTAACTCTGAAAGTTTACTGTTCTTCACTTGTAACCTCCATGTCTTTCTGAAATGTTTTTTGTTTTGTATTTTTTTGTAGCTTTGCCTGTTGGTCTCTCTCTCTCTCTCTCTCTATCTCTCACACACACACACACACACACACACACACACACACACACACACACACACACACACACACACACACACACACACACACACACACACACACACACACACACACACACACACACACACACACACACACACACACACACTCTCTCTCTCTTTTAGTAGCTTTGTATCTCTGTGTGCATGTGGTCTTATTGGTGTGTGTGTGTGTGTGTGTGTGTGTGTGTGTGTGTGTGTGTGTGTGCGTGCGTGCGTGCGTGCGCGCGTGCGTGTGTGTGTGTGTGCTTGCGTGTGCGCGCACTCCTGTCACCACTCACCACTGATGTTTGTGCTTATCGGGCAGGCCGGGTCTCCAAATTGTCAGAAACAAACACATGAGCTTCTATTTTTGGAAATCATATTGTCTGGTTGGCAGTATCCTGTCAAATGGCACAAGTCATAGCACTGTGTACACTTCAGAGTGCAGTCTATTTAGCTTGAGATTGATTCACATCATGCCTGAAGACAAGGTTTACATCATTATATCAGGGTGTATATATATATTATATATGTATATATATATATACATACATACACACATACATACATACATACATACATACATACATACATACATACATACATACATACATACTGAGAGAGCTAGCTATATAAGTACTTGATTTGATTTGCTGATGTATGATGATAAGAGCACCTCTCACTTCACACCAGTGTGTTATTTTTATTACTGGTTGTGTTTTACTGTTAATTAATCAATTTAATATAATAAATAAATAAACATAATAATCTGATGAATCAAACTAAGGGAGTCAAAAACACGAATGCAACTGGAAAATAATTAATATGTGCGTACTGTTAATTGCATCTAGCCACTCTGACCACAGCACAGACTAGAGGTAACATATTGCCATCTTGTGGATGCAGCTAGGCAGTACACATATGGAACCAATGCTTAATGAAATGGCGCCCTCTCGTGGTCACCCATTCTCTCTCTGCCATACTTTCCATGACTTTCTTTCCATGCCATACTGCACTTTTGCCATACTTTCACCCCTCACACAGTCCGAGGGTTCAGAAGAGGTGAGGACAATGACACTAACACAGTGCATCTGCATCAAATAACTTCATTGACATTTGCAACCAGTCCTCACAGACACGAGGGTCTAACAATTCTCAATGGAAGAGTAAAGAGACCACCTCCAACCAATGAGATTGTAGTAGTTATATTGTACACAAAATGTCCCAATGTAGTAGCTTTAAGTAAGTATGCACTGAATTCTTCTAGATCAGACTTCTACTGTAGGTTAACTGAATGCCTACGCATATATTAGTCAAAACAAAACATTCACTGCCCCATTGCCAGTTCAAAGGACAGGCTTGTCTCACTCCAGTGTCAACAGACCATGTGTGCACGACATCATTAGACTGCCATAGAAATTGTATTCAGTTGAAATCATGAAGGTTCATGAAAGAGAGATTTAAAGCAGTGGTTCTCAATTTCTTTCAATTCAAGGACCCTCAAAATTGATATCTATTTGACCACGGACCCCATCTGAAAATGTTTGGTGCCAGGGGCCCCCATAAGAGAACATTTATGTTAAGAAATTCTAAATTTAACATTTTCCAAACATTTTTGATAATTTTGGTGGGCTTGTACATCTGCTAATATTTAAAGTGTTATAAAGTGCTATATTAACTACTTTTTTGCTGGGGACCCCCTGGACCCCCCTTAGACCCTCTGTCTCAGTATGTCTAAACTTCCTTAGTTATTGGATTCAATAAATGTATACTGCATATTCATGTTATGCGTGTATGTTTGATAAGCATCATGCTTCTCAGTAACAACGGTAAAATAAAAAATCAGGAGAGGATCCAATAAAATCCACTGAAACTAGAACTACTCTATAACTCGATATTAGAGCAGGTAATAAGTGTCAATTCTGGGGTCCTTGACATGAAAAAGTTTGGGAACCACTGGTATAGAGGAACTCAATGTAAAATATGTTGCAAAATGATAACACAGGTAGCTTGCAGCTGTGGATGTACCTATCATTTATGGTATTTCCATCTGAGCCTCATTTAAATAAATATAGCGCAGACGCAGATGGCCTCCCTCAATCCTTGCTCTACTAGTGCATAAGGCACAATAAATGCATTGTGCTGCATCATAGACCTCACCTACAGTAATGACGACTGTGTTCCTGTGTCAGAGTTTCCCGAGGGCTTGGGTACTGAACTGCCATGGCACCGATATAGTGTGTAACCCAATCAGGTGCTGTGCCCCCCTGCAAGAGTGCCAGATGCTGCCTTTCTCTCACACACAGGCAGACAATCCACAGTTCCACACGCTGCCAGTTAAGGTCGACTAGACTGACACAATCAAAGCAAACAAACCTCGCCGTTTTGCTCATTCTTATGTCTCCAGTTGGACCCAAAGCTAAAATGACTTGTATTAGAATGTGTATGTCTAGGTCTAAACGTAAAGGAGGTTTGCATATCGAAAATAAATAAATAAATAAATTGTGTGTGTGTGTGTGCGTGTGCGTGTGCGTGCGCGTGCGCGTGTGTGTGTGTGTGTCGTCCATTAGGAACACAGTTGGTATAGGCTAGTTCAGCCTTGTCCTACTGTATATGGATGCATTGTGAGTCCATTCCAGTGATTCCACTCCAGAACTTCAATGTTCTTCCTTGCTCTGCTGGGCCAGGGGAACAGAGCTCCACACACACACACACACACACACACACACACACACACACACACACACACACACACACACACACACACACACACACACACACAGTCACACACACACACACACACACACACACACAGTCACACACACACACACACACACACACACACACACACACACACACACACACACACACACACACATAATGTGCGCATGAACACACAAACACACATTCTACAGTACAAGGGGGAAGTAGAGCATATGACCAATAGCAGTGCATTCGGCAAAGAGAGGAACACAGAGGAGTGGCGTTTGTGTGTGTGTGTTTGTGTGTGTGTGTGTGTGTGTGTGTGTGTGTGTGTGTGTGTGTGTGTGTGTGAGTGTGTGTGCGTACAGTACGTGTGTGTGCGTAAGAGTGAAAGACGGAGTAAGAAGAGTTGGGAGTGTGACGCGTGTGCCTGTGTTTATACAGTATACATGCTGCATGTGTATGAGTGATTACAGTAGATTAGACGCTGTTTTAGAAGCCTTGCCTGGTGCTTTTGATGCCTGCTGAGTGATGGCTGATGGATGATTCAAAATCTTTGGCTCATCTTTTATTGGAGAATCTGTATATTGGTAATAAGTACTTAAATGTTTGACTTAGTAGTTTGATATTTACTCTGGTGCATGCAAAGCATTATGCCAATGAGTGTAGTGGTAATGTCTTATTGTCTTAGTCCTGTATGTGTTAAGTATCTGAATAGGATAGGTTTAGTTATAAGCGTATGAGTGCATGATGGTTTTTATTCAACTATTTATGTGTGCGGATGTAGGCGTGTGACATGTCAGTGTATAATCATACTGTTAAGTTTACGATTGATGGCATTTATTGGATGCAGACACACACATGCATGCGTGTGATGAGTCTTTTTAATAGATTGCTCGTGTTTGTTGGATACAGTAGTACATAACTTATGTGTCCAAGAGTGACGATACAGTATGTCCTAGTGCATGAGGGTGTGCATGTGTGTGTGTGTGTGTGTGAATTGGGGCAATGCACCGGCCCTCACCCTGTGCCCGAAGCAGGGTTCATTTTGACTTCAGCGAGGAAGTCGTCAGGAGACTCCATGCCAACAACCATGGTCATTCTAACAGGTCAGGATGATGGCAACTGCAACACACACTTTTCATACTTCATATATAGTAGTGCTCATGTAGTACATTTCTGTGGTTTTTCTAAAAAGTCACATGGATTATAAACGCAAGACTTTGTTCAAAATGTATATTTACGTTATGAATGCTCCTGTGACTTAAATAATGTGTACACATTTGGAATTGTGTTCTTATTGAACTTCCGAAGCATTAGGTGAGTGGGGTTATTAATGATCTTATATGATGCTGGCTAAAGTAGTGCTACTCTGTGTTTAAGTCTACAACTGTAGCTTTAATATCTTTTTTAAAATGTACCTTTCGGTCATTTTTTGCTTTAGCTCTGTCCATAGCCGTGTGTGTGTGTGTGTGTGTGTGTGTGTGTGTGTGTGTGTGTGTGTGTGTGTGTGTGTGTGTGTGTGTGTGTGTGTGTGTGTGTGTGTGTGTGTGTGTGTGTGTGTGTGTGTGTGTGTGTGTGTGTGTGTGTGTGTGTGTGTGTGGGGTGGATGTGACATTTGTGTCATTAAAGTACATACAGTAGTAGTCATGTGCAGTGTCACTTCCCATTCATCCTGTGTGTCTGTGTTGTGATGAGCAGGATGGACTGACTTCACATTCATCCTGTGTGTCTGTGTTGTGATGAGCAGGATGGACTGACTTCACATTCAGTGTGTCTGTGTTGTGATGAGCAGGATGGACTGACTTCACATTCAGTGAATTCAACAGAAAGTGAAACTGAAGCTCTACTGTCTATCAGTGTTAGAAAAAGTAATATACATTCAAGTTACATGTTTTGCTTTTGCACTGCAGTGTTACAATGAATTTGAGTTTTGTGACATAGCTGAGCATACAGCGCCAACTCGTCTGAATGTAGAGAAGAGTTTTTGTTCTGTTCATTAGCTAGTGAGATTCCTCCTGTTCGACAGCAAGACTGCCCTAAAGCCATAAGCCAAAACCAAGAATAAAATGCCATGACATTGAAATGTCTGCAACCTTTTCATCCTCCAGTGATTCCATTGTTGGACTGAGCCACTTAAGCCCAAAAAATACATAGTTGTACAACATTGCAAAGAGCCAATCTACAAGTTCACATCGTGTCGTGATGCAACGCGTTGAGTTTTGTAGATCTACTATATTGGGAAACCTATATATCTTCTTTGGTATCACTTCAGTATTTTACTGTGTAGATTACAGTGTTATGAAGTTCCACACTACATTATTTGGTGATGTGATCTATTGGTCCTGCCCTAGGCTGCGGGATTAGGTTAATGCAGCCAATTAATGTGTTGACAATTATTTGACATCCTGTCTGTTTTTTAACACAATATTATAGATGAGAGGGGTGACTTATACAAGACCTGTCTGTGTGTACTATGATTCTTTCATCCGTTTTAAATTAACCTAACATATTACCTAAATAGGAATTCAACTTGGCCTGCTGCCTGCATCCCACGTCTGTGTTCTGGCATCTTGCAGTTGAGTGTTTATACAATGTTAACATGGTTGTTTAAGTAAAGGATTTGTCTGTATTAGGGTTAGTTTACCAAAAGGCTTACTTTTGGTTTGACGTGATGTGACATTGCATGAGAAAACAAACAAGCAAGCAACAAGGAAAACAAGAAATGTTTAATAAAACATCACATTTCTGTGATGCTTGTAAATCAGTTCCCAAACTTTTCTGGGTCATCTGGAAAATCTGGAAAGTGTTCGTGGCCCACCCACGGTGCGCGGCGTGCATTTTCTGAGCATCTTTATTTTAATGATCAATCAATTAATTGATCCAAGTGGGGACACAATCAATTATTGATTGTGTCCCCGCTTGGATCATTGAACATACAGTAGTAAACTTTAATTTCCTATTTATCAGTATCACAATGAAAACACATTTTCAAGGTTTTAAAGAAAAGAAATGCAAGGACTTTTTTTTATTGCTGTTTTTATATTAAAGGTATATTCAGAGATTTCACTTAATTCAAATATCACTTCTTTTTTTGTTTTGTTGTGATAATCCTCCCTACTATAGAGTGTGCTGACCATATAAGGAGTTCCTCCCTGTCCCCAGTTAACCTCGAGGGGGGGGGGGGGTCAAAAAACCTTAGGTTTCGTTTTTGGCTAGGTGGCCCAGCCTTCATCCAATCAGGATAGAGAGGGGCCTTCCGCCAATCATGATCGAGTGGGGGCGGGCCTTGGTGTGCGTGCTGTTGGCCTGTTGTGTGTCCCCCCACTGTAGTGCGTGCATGTGGGGGTTTTCTAAATCACCCAAATCACTGAATGCTCCTTTAATGTTATAATTCATTCAAATCTTGTGTTTTGCCAACTATTGTGGAGCCCACTTGCAATATCCTCACAGCCCACCAGTGGTCCCTGGCCCATAGGTTGTGAATCAATGTTTTAAGTAATTCAGGATACTGGAGGTCCAAACCTGGATGACCTACTGGACTGAGGCTTGGCCCAGTGGGAATTGTCGGTGGTGAAGTATGGCTGCAGACCATAAAAAAAGGAAAGGCAGACTATTCTGCCAAGTCTCACAGCGTTACAAGATTTGAGATGTAGTTTTATAGGGAAGACCAAAATACAGCACCACTGTGAGAATGGAATAGAATAGAATAGAATAGAATAGAATAGAATAGAATAGAATAGAATAGACAATACAATACAATACAATACAATACAATACAATACAATACAATACAATACAGTGCATGGCATTTTGTTTTGAAGAACGGCTGAGATGGATGTTGTAGTGAGCTACACTTAATCAGCCTTCAGGTAACCTTCACAAGGTTACCTGTATTTGTTTTGTGTGAAGCCAAATTTCTACTGGCCAAACAACGTGACGCAAATTCTTATTGGGTTTAAGTGTAAGGCAGTTTAGATCTACCGTGCCTCTAGGTGGGTAGAGCCACCCCTGAGACCCATGGTTTCCTGTGGAAAGTACTCGATTTCCTGTGGAAAGTCCTGGCTAATTGTAAAGAACTTACAGATGGTGTACTGTTTTCTTAGGTGGACAGGTGTGCAGGGAGAGGTGTGTCTGTTGTGAGTTAATTAGGCTAATCCACATGAAACGAGTTCTTCCACTCATTTGTGTGTGCGTTTGTGTCACTTTAGTAGGTTTGGTACTGGTAGTAGCATGTCTGAGTGAGTGCTGCTGCGAGCATGTTGTGAATGGACATGTTGTGTTTACCCACATGTGCATGTGCATGTATAGCTGCAATGCACCTTTATGACCTTTGTCTGTGTACATAATGGTATGTCTGTACGTGTGAGAAAATTACTCTCACACCCAAAAATCAACACAGATAATCACCCAGAGAGATGGGTTTAACTGGATATATGAACCGTGTGACCAGTCCAGGATACATGTATTGGCACAACAATAACATTCACAGCTCTATTGACCTTTTAGAGTGGCACAATACAGTGGGGGTCAAGTCCTGTGGACCAATGGAATGCCTACGTTTTCTCAGCGGTGGGATAGTTTTGTTAAATTTGGGATTGATGCTGCCTTAGATAAATTGATCCTCTACTATCTTGCACCCAGAGATGCAAACAACATGAGGGGCATCATCTTTTTAATTTCAACACTCTTTTTCTATTTCTACACTCTGAGAGTGTAGAAATAGAACCAATGAGCACATAAGGGTCAATTTGATTCCATTTGTACACTGAGTTACAGACCTGCAAGGGTCCCTTTCGAACAACTTAAAGGAACACTGAGCCCCACCTTTAGAACCACTGGCATAGAGCAGTGAAACTCTGGTCAAAACAGCCATTCTTCTACATTCTCTAGTTATAATTTGATGTACATGTAAAACCAGCTAGTTTATCTGGGGACCCCCGGAACCCCCTCAGGGTCCCTGAAACGCTCTTTGAGAACCAATGCACTACTGCATGGCTGAGATGCTTGCATGGAATAATTCAGCCACCTTTAATTCCATGAACTTGGCCATTGGCAGTGTAAAAGGCCTTTTGAAACAACGTTTTACATTTCGGAGACCCATTTGAAGCTCCCTGAAACAGGACCTCTGAGAACAACTGGAAGTATTGGGCTTGCTTGCCCACGGGGTGGAGTGCTTCACGGTTTGGCAGTGCTTTATTTACAGTGCCACTGCGTGTACAGTGTCGTTATGGTGACGCGGCGTAAACAGAGAGGAAATGGGAATAGCACGCGTAGGTCTTCTGGTGGTTTGTGGTGCGGACTTGTTATGATTTCTGAGTGACTGCTCACAGTTCAAGTTCATAGCACTTCTACTGTGAAATGAGGATAATGACGTCAATGATGATGATAATGATTGATGATATAGTGGTTTTGATCCTTAAGGGATGATGATGACAAGGAAAGGTGATGATGATGGTAAATGTATGACAGTTGGGACAACAGTGTTGGTGTTTGAGTAACCTTTTACCCTGTTCTGTTCAGAGAGAGTTGTGAACTGTTTAATTACTTTAATAGTTACACAGTAAATCCTTCATTTGTTATCCAAGAGTCTACAAATGTAACCAAATGGACCTGTAAAGGTCCATTTGGTTACATGTGTAGACTCGTAGTCTGCTGCATTGTACATAATGCAACATGAGCAGTAGGGGAAATAGGACTGCGACCCAGAGAAGATTGACTCCCAACAAACCAGGGAATGTCATGGAAAAAAGATCCAACACTGCAATTTACCAGCCCATGGAATGCTCTCTAAAGCTTCCCAAACAGTGGGTTTGGACCCAATTGTGAGTCGCGGGGCAATTTTTGTAGGTCTTGAATATCCATATCCACCCCCCCCCCTTTCCATACATGACAAAGAAATTCAAGCCATTTTTCCAAAGAATTGCATGAAAAAAAATTAAACAATCAAAATACATTCCATAAATTCCACAAATATAACATTTAAGTGGAAGTGAAAATAGACAGAAGGTGGAAGGTGAAAATAATCTCTCTCTCTCTCTCTCTCTCTCTCTCTCTCTCTCTCTCTCACACTCACTCTCCCCCACACTTAATGTACATTATGTCCAAATGTTTCTTCTCAGCCCGCCCCTCCCTCTCTTCTGTTATCATGTCTTTATCAGTGTCACAGCTTTCACAGATACAGATACTCTGTATTTCATGTGCTGTGTGTGCTTAGACTGTAAATGATGCCAAATGAGAGCATCTGCTATATGACTTTCTACCCAAGTATCCATATATAACATGTCCTAGTTTTGTTACTGTCCTATTTCCTAATAATAACTGCAGTATCCAACTGTTTTACATTATTAGATATGTTGTGGCATTATTGTATATTCTATATACACTATAACCAGTAAGATGCCTGAGGGCGAGAAGCGACCTCGCCCTAAAGGGCAAGGTTGTGTGCACGCATCCGCCTGGGTGACAGCAGACTGCTGGGCGAGCGTTGGCGCTTTGGCATGGGGGGTCAGATCAACATATGGAGTGAATTCTGTACTGGCCATATAATGAGCATGTCTTGAGTGTACAGGGTTTGATGAGGTGAAATCAACATATGGAATGTCAGATCAGGTCAGCTCCATATATGGAGATCTGGCAGCGGGGGCAGTGTCTTGAGTGTACAGGGTTTGATGAGGGCCCAGGTAGGGCCGGGCCTTAATTTTCGGGCCTAACTCTAGTTTTTGTCTGCTGCCAGGCGCAGCTGCACTAATAACTTTGGGGCAGGCCAGTCTAGAGTTTAAATGGACAGATATCAGTCAAAAGGGAGACATCGAAGGAAGGATGGATGGGGAAGGATCAACATATGGAATGTCAGAAAAGGTCAGCTCCATATATGGAGATCTAAGGGTTTGAGGTTTGAGGTGAGATGTAGAGTTGCTGGCCAATATTGATGTCACGTGATATCACGTGATGTGACTAACTAACTAACAAAATTACGGGAAATAGGCCTACACGTTTTCATAGTAAATGGGACCTGCGGTCGCAATAAATAATAAATATTCTTTGGGTCTGCTTTCTGTGGTGGCTTCAAATAAGTAATTTTTATGAATTTTGAGTTGATTATACCAACAAATTGACTGCCACTTTTGCTTTAGAAATGGAAACCTAAAGTCTTCTTTGTGGGACATTTCTCGGGTATTGATCATTTGATACAGATGTCATCAATATTGTACCCCCAATATCCCCGTCAAAGATCCCCGTCAAAGTATTACATCAATTCCAGAGCTGGAATTGATGTAATACTGTTGTAATCCATTTGAGAGTTGCATCATTTTGGAAACGGAAGGAGGTGCACTGTTCCAACAACCCACATGCATAGATGGATGTTAGGAAATGATCAGGAGGTCTATTCCCAAAATAGACCTTCAGCTAAATGTCAAGCTCTGTGAAAAAAGACAGTTTCCTGATGAATCCCCCTGTGAGAAATGTCCCACTGGGGCCTGGGTTGTAAAAGGTAATCGAACTGCCCTTCATTTTAGGGCCAGAGTTGGGGAAATATATTGGTTCACATGAACGATATCCTCAGGATTAATTCTTCTTTCTTTCTTTCTTTCTTTCTTTCTTTCTTTCTATGATAATGGTCACTCTGTATGTCTGTGTTTTTTTGTATTTTTGTATTTATTAAGTTTTCTAATGTTATTCTATCCTCTACAGATTAGTACAATTGATATTTGTCATATTGGTCATTGTTGTCCACTCACCCGAGTCCCTCCGCAGCTTAGAATGGGAGCGTTGAATTGATTTATTATCGCCTATTAAATCCACTCAAAAATATATATTTTTGCAGATATTATGTTCCTCAGCATCTCTGCATGCAGTCTACAGCGGTAGTGTCCCAACTGACTTGCTGTAGTGTTGATACGAAGGCTGTGTCTCAAAACACAGACAAAGTCTCATCTCACAAGACTTCCAGAAGATTACAATTTTTGGAAGATACATTTTAATTTGTTTGCCTACCTACCTATGTATAATGACATGCCCAAAAACAGTGGTTGTTTACGAAAAAAAGGAAAAAAATAACCTAGTTCATTCTAGCATTGATGTTGTGAACTTGTTGACTTCATTCCAGGCCTTTGTTGTTCATTTCCGCAACATTTACGGTTATTACAATTCCTCAGAGAATAATAGAGCCTAATTAAAACAATCTTAGCAGGGTCCCAATTGTTAAGAAACCTCCGTTTGACACTGAGGGTAACACTGAGACAAACAGGAGCTGTAACCATGACTACCACTTACTGTACCAGACAGCCAGACACAGAGCCAGACCCTGGTTTCCACTCTTCAGAACAAGCAGCGGAAGACATTCAAGTGCATAAACAGCCTCACGTGCAATGTCACACACACACACACACACACACACACACACACACACACACACACACACACACACACACACACACACACACACACACACACACACACACACACACACACACACACACACACACAAATTCAACTTTTTATTTTTGCTACTGCTAGCTGATATGATCACAGGAAAGTCATTATTTGATCAACTTTTTCTTTAACGGCTGTACCAGCAGTCCAGCACACAGCAGGCTGCTTGTGGTTCTCCAACATTTTCATGTCAAGGACCCCAAAATGTCTATGCATTGACCATATGCAGACCGCGTCCATCTTGCCAGCAAGGGGTAACTATGTGTTATTTCCCATTGACAGCCCATTCACCCAAATACAAAAGTCTGTTCTGATTGTATTAAACAACGTCAAATTCACCAACATTGCAGCTGTACGAAAAGCTTGAATTACCGTATCCTCTTTCTAGCTGCAATTCCACCGTAGACATGTGAGCTACTTCCTGTCAAGAAATTCCTTGCAGGTTATTTTCTTTCTTAGTGTTTGGAAGTGCTCGTTGGATATCACTCAACATCCCTGCGTACCACCTGTTTTGAATTTGCACATGTAATGCAGTGGGCAGCAGGAGGTTGCTTTACTGATAACGAGTGCTTCCAAACTCTGACAGAATAATCTGCAAGGAATTTCTTAACAGGAAGTAGCTCATAACATGTCTACGGTGGATTTTTATGAACACATTTTCTTTTAGAAAAAGCACATTGTCCAGCTAATGCTGTCATGTTGGATTATCTCACATTGCTTCCAGTAACTCCCTTCAGTGTCCTTTCTACCTGGAAACAATAAAATTTTCATAGCGGGACAGTCATGTTATTTCTCAGAAACATTGCTTTTGGTTGAGTCCTCCCCCTTTCTTTGTTTGTCAATTTGTTATTTTCTTTTTTTTTTAAATGTTTTTTTTTTTGTGGCTTTCACCTTTATTTTATATTTTTTATGGAGGGACAGACAGTAGGCTGACAGGAAATGGGGAGAGATATGGGGGGGTGACATGCAGTAAAGGCTGACGGGAACCGGCGGCACACTGCCAGACTGGATTACCAGCCAAGGTGCCTGGACCGCTGAGCCATGGCCCAGGCTGTACGTTCAACTTTAGCTTTTCCCAAAGGAAAGTGCAAAAGACTGTAAGGTACAGTAGATAATATACAAGTAAGACGCGCGAACGCGGGAAGCGAACACAGCTCGTGAATTGCAAAAACAACAATTAGAATAAATTACGTAATTTTTTAAGGTTTTTTTAAGTTCTCTTTTTTTTGTGTTTAAGATTTTTCTTAAGTTAAGTTTTTTTTAAGTTAAGTTTGTTTTAAGTTTTTCCTTAAAGCTTTTCCTTTTTAAGTTTTTTTTTTTTGTTTTAAGTTAAGTTTTTTTTTAAGTTAAGTTTTTTTTAAGTTTTTCCTTAAAGCTTTTCCTTTTTAAGTTTTTTTTTTTTTTTAAGTTAAGTTTTTTTTTAAGTTAAGTTTTTTTTAAGTTTTTCCTTAAAGCTTTTCCTTTTTAAGTTTTTTTTTTTTTTTTAAGTTAAGTTTTTTTTTAAGTTAAGTTTTTTGTGTGTGTGCGTTTTTCCTTTTTACGTTTTTTTTTTAAGTTAAGTTTTTTTTTAAGTTAAGTTTTTTTTTAAGTTAAGTTTTTTGTGTGTGTGTGTGTGTGCGCGTGCGTGCGTGCGTGCGTGTGTGTGTGTGTGTGCGCGTGCGTGCATGTGTGTGTGTGTTTTTGTGTGTGATACAGCTGCGCCCTCTGGTGGTGGGCGGGTGGTGTTACAGCGTGACACACAGACACACACACAGACACACACACACACAGACGTGATCTGCTGGGTCTCATAGTAAATGCTCACTGCGTTCGCAATCAGATTGTAGCCAATGCATTTGAGTTGTTCTGTATACTGTACGTCTATGTATCCTTTAATTTGTTCAGTTAAAGATAATTGAGATCATTTAAAGAAAGGCTACAACTACTTCAACTTAAGTCATTCATTCGTTTGTTCAGTCAGTCAGTCAGTCAGTCAGTCAGTCAGTCAGTCAGTCAGTCAGTCAATCCGTACGTACATCAGCCCATGACTCATGTCACAGGATGTTAACAGGAAGGATGTCGCACCAGAGGTCATCCTGAGGTCACAGTAATCACTTCCCAATAGCTCTCATGGTCATAATACCTACTGTATAAACATGACTCCTTACAGCTGCTGTACTGTATGTCATCACAGAGTACAAATAGGAAAATAGTGGGAAAGTATCATTGAAAAGCAACTTCAAACACCCACTGTTGCGTCCATGTACCGTAATACTATCCACACTGTACACCCACAAATGTACGTCATTACACTCAACATCAACATTGCTGAGCTTCTAACTCGCATTCACATGTTGCTAAATCCCCTCAAAAGTAGTCCAAAAGTTCCATGATATAATCTGGGAACGATTTGGATTCTGTAAATCATCCGCGTTCTTTCTCCAAAAGCTGTCGTTGACAGATGCTGTTGTGCATGTGGTGGGATATAGCTCTGAAGTCTGACGTCACTGCCGCTAGAGGGCGTTATTCCGCTGGTTCATGGGGTTATTTAGATCGAGCTTAGATTGAGCTTGTTACAAATACAAGAAAATGTCCAATAAAACACCCAACAGCATTTATAACTTATGTGGTAGCTTTGTCCATATGTTTAATGTGTTGCAGTCTAGACAGCTTCCTAGTTCCCAAATGTCCCATAACTTTTATATTTAATAATCCACAAGATTATATTATCATCACTGCTACAGAGGTAGAGGTAGTGAAATGTGTCTTATCAACTAGACGTATTAGGTGAAATGTGATAAGATTTTTTTATTCTTATCCTACTTCACATTCAAAAAAAGAACACAACTTTACATCGTTGCTGCCGAGCAGAAAACTCTTATCTCCATATCGTTACTTTTAGTTTTTTCGTAAATGATGTGTTTTGAGTTTTTATTCTTGTTATTTTTGATACTTAGAGCAGCTGGACATTCCTTCATAATAATATTTCCCCCCAGGATTTATTGTTATTCCTGTACTACAAGCCAAATACAAAAGAGGCCAAATTACTTCTGTGTTCCAAAACAAAAACCTATTATTATGCAATTATGTTTCTACCAACCAGCCTTTCGGGAGCTTTTATGCTCAATTAGCAATGATGAACAACAGTCATGGTAGACGCTGTTACCGCAATTCCCTGGACTTGCAGTATTTCAGGGTTAAACGTGATTGAAGGCTACACAGTCAAATCATGAGTATTAAACGTGATTGAAGGCTACACAGTCAAATCATGAGTATTAAACGTGATTGAAGGCTACACAGTCAAATCATGAGTATTATTTTTTCCATTTGTAACTCTGAGAATGTACAAATAGAGCCAAATGGACACATCCATTTGTACACTTTGGGCCCTATTATGCGTGTCTTAAGTACCAGGTCTTATGACTTAACTTAAGACCTGGAGGCGTGGTCAATGCTGTTTGGCCACTCAGAATAGCCAAATGGCATTGATCACGCCTCCAGGTCTTAAGTTAAGTAATAAGACCTGGTACTTAAGACATGCATAATAGGGCCCTTTCAGTGTTAAATTACCACTGAAGATTTTACTGTGTGCTTCATACGTGCTATCTCTGTCAATGCTATTTTTTTTAAAGCAATGATACCATAATATTAGTCTTAGCAAATTAAGTGTTGCTATCTATATCTGTATCAGGTCCTGTGCTTGATGGATCTTGGGAGAGACACTCCTTTGTCCTAAAGGGGACACTTGGTCTTTGTGACGTCAACCTCTTGAACTTTCCTGTGTTTGGGGAGCTGTCATCTTTGGCTACAAAGTCACCGCTAGAAGGCTTTCCGTTTTCTTTTTGAGATAAGAGAAAAGACGATGGCCAGCTGTGTGTGTGTGTGTGTGTGTGTGTGTGTGTGTGTGTGTGTGTGTGTGTGTGTGTGTGTGTGTGTGTGTGTGTGTGTGTGTGTGTGTGTGTGTGTGTGTGTGTGTGTGTGTGTGTGTGTGTGTGTGTGTATTGTGGTCGTTGAGGCTTGCCTGCCGTGGTTTTAAATGTAGTCGTCTGCACAGTGCACACGTGATCAGAACACACAAAGAAATGACCTCGGGGCCGCAGATGCAATCAACCTTAAAGTGCATAGTACATAGAGGCAGGCATGCATGAACTAAATACACACACACCACTGCTCCCTTTCATAGAGATCATTTATGTATTTATTCTTGGACAGTTTCAATGATTTGCAGTTTGTAGTTGTAGTTTTGTGTTTTTGTGTTGTTGTTTTTTTCCATGATGACGATTACGATTCAAATGGAAAAGCATAGGACTAACATCTGCACCTTCTGAACATTAAAAGTAATGTTTAGCCATCAGAGACTAAACACAGATGCATAGACAGTTATACAGTATTTATACTCAGGATTTTGCTGTCTACCTTGGATTTCAATGTCTGTTTGAATGTGTAGTGACGAGCGAGCCTTTAGGGTGGATGTGTGATGTCTGTTTGTTTTAGCCACTTGAAAGCAACCACATTCTGCGGGAAACATTTGCCAAAAATAGCAGATCTACAAGCTCAGAATGGGAGGTTGTAGAACGACTGTTTTTGCCGAAGAGATTTGGTATGGACGGGGGGAAAACTGTCAAAGTACAGTTTTAACTCAAGTCCGGTTCTCTTAAGACTAGACCCCTTTCATGTGAACCAAGGGAATGTTTCATAGGTTCACATGTCACTTCCTCCTGGAGCTTGGAAACAGACATGAGAACTAGACCAGTGATTCTCAACCTTTTTGAGGTATTATACACACAGTATGTATATACACACAGTATATATATATATATATATATATATATATATATATACTACACAAATGAGTATTTTACCCCTCCCACCCCCCAGAGTTCCCGCTCCGAAAGAGCTACAACCCTGGTATCTCGAACCATTAGCAACATTTAGCTGGGGACCCCAGGAACACCCCACATTGAGAACCATTGTACTGTAACAAGGTGCTTTTCATGTGCAGGATCAAATATTCCTCATTTTACTTTGAAGTGATGCAATATATTTAAATTCTTCTAGTCACTTGTGTTGCTATTCCAGTTGTGACTGACGATAATTCAAATGGTGGCTATCTTGCCCTTGCGTCATAGTATGAAGCAAGGGCAGAATGTCCGCCATGTGAATATTAATGGCGTTAGAACAACATTCAGGAGGGAAGACAAGCCTGATAATATCACCCTTCCTCGCTAATCTGATCACTCAACTGATAAATCTCTCTCTACTCACCTGATTCAAAATAACGACTCCTCTCCTCGCTCACCTGTCACCAATCCATCTTCCATCTTATCGCTCCTCCCTCACTCAACCTGATTCCAAGTACCTTTCAGAGTTACTACTGCAATATCTCCTCTCTTTAATCAGTGAGGTGTATTTATACCTCGGCATGTCTATGCTAAGGTATGCAGCGCCACTCGCAAGGCTCCCCGTTTTTCTCCACCATAAGATTAAGTCATTCCTCCTCATTTGACGCGCAATGCCAGAAGCCAGCCACAACGTTCTCCAGCTATGACATACTTGGCTTCCAGTGTCATCGATCGAGCGAGGTCGATCACCACATACAGTAATTCGGCCACATGCTGACCCAACCCCCCGCCATCATCGATTTCCACGCCGCCTCAACAGCGACCCGTTTCCCATTCGTATCTCGACACTCCCAGGACAATACCGGGCTCACTACATGGGACCCCCAGCGTGGCAATTATTCGTCAGTCCTGCCAAGGCAATAACATCCAATAACTTGTATGTATGCTATGGCAATATTTCTGATGGAGCCCCTCTTGGGCCAGTGCTTTTTTCAAATATTTCCACCCTCGTGCCTCTCCTGTCCTGAAAATCACATTTCTTTTTAACAGGCTTAAAAACACAATAGTAAGTAGCCTTGCGAACCAATGGTTCCCGAGCCATGTGGCCCAAAGATCAGAAGCCTATCTTCTGTTTGTGTAGCATGAAGCAGCTTGATGGGCCTGTATGTCGCAGGGACTTACCCCCAATCCAACCTTTGATGCTGAGTGCTAAGGAAAGGAGCTAAGGAGAGAGTTAGGAGAGTGTGCAGGGCAGTGATTCAGTCCCAAGTTGGTGTTGGCTAGACCGCACTCTCGCATCGCATCAGGTACCGTTTTATAGTCATGTTTATAGTCTTTGTTATGACTCAGCCAGGGATTGAACTCAGTCCTACCAGGCTCCCTGCGGACACTCACTCATTATGCCAAAAAAAAAGGATAGCCTACATTCATTGTTGCCTTTTGAACAATTGCTTTTAAAATAAGCTTGTAAATGAACTGTGTGTTCTTGCTTGATTAAGTGTTTGAACTTGTATTCATTGTGGGAATGGGTAGCGTTGTCTTTTGGCTACAGAGAGAAATGTAAAACTCCTGGCATCACAGCACTATGACTTCATCCATTCCTTATCAATGCCTTCATCCATCCTGCCATCTATTCAGCCCCTTTGTTTATTCCTCCATCTCTAACTAGCCATCCCTTCATTCATCTATGCCTCCATCCATACAGGTTTCACATTTTCTATTTCATATTCAAGAAATCATCAACACAAAATGAGTAACTATGTACTGTGAAGGTGTGCTTTGAATGTAAAGTAGGAGCAGTATCATCTAGTATTATAACAGTATCATTTATCGAATAACATACTGTAGCGTGCGTGTGCGTGTGCGTGTGTGTTTGTGTGTGTGTGTGTGTGTGTGTGTGTGTGTGTGTGTGTGTGTGTGTGTGTGTGTGTGTGTGTGTGTGTGTGCGTGCGTGCCATGGAGCAAACGGAGCAGCTGCTCCACCATGTTAAAATGAACCGTCGCATTGCGACCCCACCAATACCCCCCCCCCCCCCCCCATGCTCGAAGCGCACGGTGCGCGACAGCGAGAGAGAGAGAGAGAGAGAGAGGAGGAGAGGGTGTTTGTCTATGTGTGTGTGAGCGCGGCACGCGCGGAGAGAGAGAGGGAGAGAGAGAGGGATGCTGCGTGTTAAAAAATAAATAGGCTACTAATTCGCGCATTGCATCCAATAATGCCCGGCTTGCCCACCTGTGTGAATCACTTACTTTGTGCTTGCTGTCATATTATTATGTTTTAAAGTAGGCATACATTTTAGCTGGTCAGTCAGTGTGTGCAGACTCAGAGAGAGAAGCAGCACTGCTCTGCTGATTAAATTGATATGACCTAGATATGTCATATGCGCATCCGCATCTGACTGGCAAGATAATTAGTTATTTGGCAACACCTGTGTGAAATACCAGAATATCTTTTTCTTTTTGGTGGCCATCTACAGGCCGGCCATGACTGTACTACAGCTGGAAGTTTTTTCCACAGCTGTGGAATTGAGATCCTTTTTTTTTAACTCATATAATCTGCTATGATTTCTTAAATTATTATTCATGACATGAATGTGCAGTAGCCTACCAAAAAAAAGGAAATTTAAAAAAATGGTTGGAGGATAAAATAAATAGTATTCTTAAACTACATTTGTGTGACTTTTTTGGGGTTTTTTTTTATCATCGTCTCTGCTCTGCTTTTTCTCCCTGGAAATAAAAACGTCTGGGTTTCCGAGGCTACTGCTCTGCTGCTGACGCTATTTCCGGTTACCTTTACGCACGGGGCGCACGGATTTGAATTTCTCCGGTCAGCCTGAATGTGTGTGTTGTTGTTGTCAACATGGCTCAGAAGAGAATGAGTGATTACCCTCACGTAGCCTACATAATGACATTCTGGACACGTAACTCACGTTGGATATACAGTAAATGCCATGATGAGGGAATTAACCACCCCGGAGCGCAAGAGCACATTTGGGGTTTAAGGTAAAGCATTTACAATTTAACTATATTATTTCTCTAATAGTCACTATTGCAGTGAGAAATAATATAGTATTTACTAATTACTATGGCCGCCGTGCCAACTGAACTGCTGAATGCTGCTGCAATTTAATGTTAGATATTAGATTCTGACGGGGAGGGATCTATGATGAATGATAACGATACAACACCGGGGTCGCCGAGCCCAGCTGCGCTGTCAGCTCGTCTGTTGTATAATAGGGCTATAATTTATATGTTTTGTTTTGATATCGGCGCCTTGCCAATGTCATGTGTAGCCTAAATAGGCCTATGCCTTTTTATGATGCATTTTGTCAGTTTGTTCATATAACTTGCGTGTGGAGAGGGAAAGTAAAAGCCACTTTTCCGTGTGAAAATGCGCGAAAACGCGCATGCACGAGGCACATGCACGCACATTTTTTAGTCCAAATCTGTGCTCCCCCACCTGGAAACAAAGTTAGGCGCCCCTGGTGTGTGTGTGTGTGTGTGTGTGTGTGTGTGTGTGTGTGTGTGTGTGTGTGTGTGTGTGTGTGTGTGTGTGTGTGTGTGTGTGTGTGTGTGTGTGTGTGTGTGTGTGTGTGTGTGTGTGTGTGTGTGTGTGTGTGTGTGTGTGTGTGTGTGTGTGTGTGTGTGTGTGTGTGTGTGTGCGTGCGCGGGGGGGGGCACTAGAAACTTAGTGTATTCACAGAGGGGGCAGATGAGCAACTATCCGCAAAACATACAGTATCATCATTACTAAATTCACCGATCGCTGTCTGTCTGTCCACTTCCGGGGCACCAGTGAAATGCTTGTTGGGACGGACACAGATTAATACTGGGACACACTTCTACTACTAGCTACTCTTGCGTCAGTCGACAGAACTTCTTCTTTTGGGAAGCATCGCGGGGGTTGCGTGGCACAGGCACCTGAAAGCCAGCTCACACTGAACATCACCATCACAAGTATTCATAATGTTATGATCATCCAACAGATATAAAAGTGCACAGGATTGTAACTGTTGCCAAGGCAATTCCCCGTCCGGGTGGACTTAAACCCTGTTGTTGTTAGACCATCTGTAAACAATTCCCCCCTATCAGTAATGTGATCTATTACATTGCATTACCCACACTGAACATCATTTGCTGTTCATATATTCAGAACGGGTAAGGACTAGTAAAAGATCTAGTCCTTACGGCTCTATTTCCGTCAACCCCTAAACTATTTTTTTTTACTATTTTGAAAATAAGTTTTGAATAGTTCAACTAGCCGATCTACATCGACATGTTGTGAGCTTGTAGATTGGCTATTTATTATTTTCTTCTAAATAAATAAAAAAGGCAAAGTTGGTTTCCTCTGCCTCTTTTTGTTACATTTCGTTAACAATAATAACCTAATAAGAGAGTTGTTAAGAATCAAATCTAAATGTATTTATAAAGCACATTTAAAAATGAGATTGACCAAAGTGTTGTACAGGGTAAAAGTAGAAGACAAACTATAATCGTATTATCCTAAATAATCTTTCTGATGGAAGGTGGGATTTTATAATCCTAAATAATCTTTGTGATGGAAGGTGGGGCTTTATAATCCTAAATAATCTTTGTGATGGAAGAAGGTACCTATGTATGTACAAGGCGTTACATACATTAATCCTTTTTGAATGTTTATGATTTTGCTGCAGTTTCAATGGAATTTTAATTGTCCATGATTGTTTCAATATTCTTACATTTGAAGATATAAGCCTTGGGCGACATACCTTGCATAGGTTGAAATGATCTCAAAACCTATGTTGTATGTTACCTCAGCTGTCTGAATTTCCCACCATGAAACATAACAGCAATACCATACAATACCATATAATCCTACATAATATCAAGATAGAGTTGACCTATTGTTAAAGGTCAGTACCAGTGATCACTCAATTACACAATATGAGCATGCTGGTGCTCTTTCGTGAAGTTCCCATGTGACCCTAAAACCAGTCGCTAATCCTGTTTCATCTGCTCAACTCAAGCCGAAAAGCCAGAGACAAATCTAATCTTTCCAAACGATCTGTGTGTTTTTCTGCGTTGCAGTTTTGATGTGGAGAATGGCCCGTCTGCCAGCTGCAGCCCTCTGGACCCCCAGGCCTCTCCGGGTTCTGGTCTGGTCCTCCACACCAACTTCCCGGGTCACAACCAGCGCCGAGAGTCCTTCCTCTACCGCTCAGACAGCGACTACGACCTGTCGCCCAAGTCTATGTCCCGAAACTCATCCATCGCCTCTGAACTGTGAGCACTCGCACTCTCACTCACACTCGCACTCACACTCGCACTCACACAGATATGCAAAGTTGCAAACCAGCGGGCAAACACTCAGACAGCCATTTGTTTGGGCAGGTACACACATGTGCACACAAACACATGCAGTACATATACAGAGAATTAACCATTTTAACTCTGCCTGTATATACGTTGTTGACCTGGGAACCCCTTGGCTCTATACTTGGTCTGCAAATTATTTCCCTCATCAATATTTCCTCCAAAATAGGTGATCTACACACACACAAGCTTGTAGATCAGCTATTTTTGCCGAATGTTTAGCCGAGAATAGGGACACTAGTGTTCATGTTAACCCATTCCCTTTTGGTGTTTATAGCATTATGTTATGCTTTAGCTATTGAAAAATACTTGGTGCCGCGAATATATATTCGAACTTCTTTTTTTTTAATTTTTAACTCAAAGCTTTGCTTCTGGGGGTTCCTTGGAATAACATATTTTCAGATGGGGGTCGGCGGCCAATTACATATATTCTTAGTCCTTGACATGAAAATGTTTGAGAACCACTGACATAGAAACATAGAAACTGTCAGGATTTAGAAGGCATTTGTGGAATTGTCTTCAGGTCTAAATGGGTTAATACACTGTCAAAGTGTTCATTTAACTAAGGGTACAATACATTTATTTGTACATTCCTGGAATTATAAATAGAGGGTATACATACAATCAAGGCAAAGTGAGTTAAACGTTGTTTAATGTTGTTTAATGCAATCAGATAGGACTTTTCTGTTTGGATGTATGAGCTGTCAAGGCCAGAAAGTAGTGTTTTGCCACTCAGTAGGTGTTTACGTATATGATGATGTCACACGTGCATACTGCATACCCTCTATACATACGTACAGTACATTCATATTTTACTGTGTGGACACTGGACAGACATTTTCCTGAAGTGAACCACCTCTCCGTTGTAGAAGTGACACTTCTAACTTCACATCTAACTGATGAGTCATGGACATAAAGTGCAGGTGCACTTCCTCCGTTATACTAACTAGCTAGACTTCTTGCATAACATGACATGGAGTCCAAATCTGCAGTAGATGGAACACCTTACATTACAGTGTTTACAGTACATCCCTTCCTACTGTAGCAAAGTGATTCCATGTTCCTGGCTGCCTCCAGTCCATCTCTTCTCATTGACTTTGGGTGAAGGTGCTTTGGTCATTCTGGGTGGTTGGTCTCATTACTTAAAGTGTGTGATGGCCAAGTTGGCTCCAAGCCGTCAGAGTGTGTGTGTGTTTGTGTGTGTGTGTGTGTGTGTGTGTGTGTGTGTGTGTGTGTGTGTGTGTGTGTGTGTGTGTGTGTGTGTGTGTGTGTGTGTGTGTGTGTGTGTGTGTGTGTGTGTGTGTGTGTGTGTGTGTGTGTGTGTGTGTGTGTGTGTGTGAGAGATGTAGACCTACATGTAATGTATCGCAGGACGGAGGGACGCGTATACTTTTGCCGTTTGATTTGTCCTAATGTTGGTGCTATACGTAAATACATTTGCTAAAAATGTGTTTTGTTTGTGTTCACAGACATGGTGATGACCTGATTGTAACACCGTTTGCTCAGGTAAATAATCCCAGTGTTCTTTTTTTTTAAAACATCTGTTTATTATGATTTTTGGTATACAGGCATTTCAGTAATATTTAACCAGCAAGTTACAGATTGGTCAAAAAAATTGCAAAAACATACAAACAAACAAAACAAGAGACTTACAATAAAAAGTGTTCTTAAGCTGCGTTCAGACCTGAATGTATATATTCGCTCGGTTCGCCCCGTTTGTGCCACGCCACGCCAGGTCGCGCCGCGCCCGTTCGCGCAACTTCTCGTCTTTGCATTGACTTTGTATGTAATCGCGCCGCTCTAACCATCCAAGTCTGAAAGCATGCAATACAGTATAAATATGCTATATCTATTGTGTTCGTCTCATGTTTACTCAGTACTGTTATGTACTGTTATGGACCCTCACAGAAAGACAACCCCCTCTGCTAAAGAAAATAGATTAAAATTATAATAATTAATTCAAAATTATAATTAGTCCCAATGTTGGAATGACACTTTTTAGTTTACAGATGAAAAGATAATGAAATAAGATCTCTCTCTCTCTCTCTCTCTCTCTGTTCATCTCTGCATTTCTCTATAGGTTCTGGCAAGCCTTCGAAGTGTAAGAAACAACTTCACCGTCCTGACCAATGTCCAATGTGCCTCCAACAAGTATGTGTTAATAAATTAAAGTTGCTCTTCTGTTTATTCATTTACAGAGCATGTTACACACCTCTAGTTAAATCTGTATTTTACAGTAGTGGGGTAGCACCAGCAGGTAGTGTATGTTTTTTTTAATATACCAAGGAGGAAAATTATATAGTTCCACTCAATCACCACAAGGTGGAAGCATTGAGCTTTAAACTGGCAGGTTTGAAACACTGCAACATTTCACATGGCAGTGTCATTGGATGAGCAAGGCACATGTTCATGCCTTGTGAACGCAAGCACACGTACACAGAATAACGCACGCACGCACGCACGCACGCACGCACGCACGCACGCACAGAGAGAGAGAGAGAGTTGGTATCTGAAGCATTAATCTTTTACCTGTTTGTGGTAAAAGGGATGTGGCATTGTGCTACTCAATACACGGGTGTTGTTGTATTTCTCAGCATCAAAAGATCAGTTCCGCCTCTTACGTCAATGTGTTTAAAATGGTATGAATGGAATCCCTATGTTTTGGAGAGCTTCACTGTGGGGTGAAACACACACACACACACACACACACACACACACACACACACACACACACACACACACACACACACACACACACAAAAAGCAAAGATGTGGTGTAGTGACATACTATTGGTCCAACTGTCATTAGAACAACAACCTACCTCAAATGTTCGGCACATGTTTGCCAACCTTAATTTGATCGTTGTTTCCACATGTCGGTCCTATGGTGTGTCGGATAAGCGCGCACAACCCAACTCAGGTCCGTTTTAGAGGGTTTAAGTGGTTAAGACATAAAATCTGTCTGTTGGCATTGCATCTTGTGGTGGTTGAAAAGAGTGCTGCATTTAAAAATGTCACAATAGTTATTAGTAGAGGAGAGTATTATTTTAGGTTACAGTTTAGAATTGAACCATAGCAGCATCAGTCAATACTGTAGCATCCCAAACAGTTAATGGATGACGAGACTTCCAGCTTGCCTCGGGTGTGCCTAATCTGCCTACATTTGTTATTGTTTTATTTTTGCGTTATTGATTTATTTACTATGAGAGTGTGTTGTCACTGTTGTGGTCATTTTTTGTCTTTGGTTCATTCTGCCTATTATGTTGTATTCATATTAGGGGAAACCGTGAGTGATGCGGTGACTTCAGGGGGAGAACCTCCTCCCTCCCTTTGGTGCTATGTGAGTGAGTTGGTTTGGGCGTTTTGGGAGCTTGCCACAATAAAGAGTAGCCTATTCCCATAATAAAAGTCGTCATGACTACTCCTTTGGTTCAGAAACACATCCATCCAAACATTGGTGTCAGACACGGGATGACAGAGTTGGAAGAGATCCAAGAAACCATCCAGCTTCTCTAGGGGAAGGGATGCACTCCGCAGTGGGAGTGCTCACCCCCG